>NW_011353997.1:1878-13413 GCF_000735185.1 Notothenia coriiceps | reverse complement strand
CGCTAAGTTTTTGTCCAAAATATAAATGTATATAAAAATAAAGTGAAGGAACAGCAAACCGAGCGGTCTACGAAATGAGACGGTCTTCTGGCTTAGTTCAGTAAAGTTGGAACGATATTGGGAGATTCTGATTTCACGGATCAATAACTCATGAACAAAAGGTTATTCAGACACAAATGACGTCTCCTAAGTACCGTGGTAAGGTTGACAACTAACTACAATCACATTTTGATCAAAAAAAAGCCAATACGCGCCGTCCTCCGAGCTGGACACATTACATTGGTCTCTATCTGCAGCCGGAGAAGAAACGAGTGCTCAGTCTGCAAAGTGCAACTCCCAAAAAGAGAATACAATAATATTAAATCACTATCATACAGTATATTACAACCAAACTCACTACACACATCAATAGTCTCCTATGTGTCATACTACAGCAAGGAGTTTGGAAGAATATGCTTTTGAATAATTGTGGGGAATATTTATAATGTAAAATCTTCAATAACTATGGCATCATCTTCAATAACTTTACCATTATACAGCATATTTCTACCAAACTCACTATTTGCATCGTTGTTAGCATCTGTTTAGCTAGCTGCGCTAACGGATATTAGAAGCTGTTTCTAAAATAATGAGAGAGAGAGCTCTCTGCTGTCAGACTGAGAGATAACTACAGCTCAGTGAGGTAAGGGACCCTGTTTAGATAGTTAACTTTGGTCTAGTTATCTCAGTGGGTCTCAAACGTTTTGGTCACCATTTATGAGAATAAACGAAAAACCGTTATGAAATACTATATGACAGTAAAACAAGAATACATTTTAAAAGGTGAGTGATTTGTAAAATACCCATAAAGAAAAAGAAAATCTGTTTACAGTTACGTTTCATATGGGTGTTGAGAGATGTATCCATAAATTCCTTTTGCTCTCAAAGTGCACCAGATCGATGCATTTAACTTCAATATTTAAAAAAAAATCTTCCCGGGGGAGCACGCCCCCGGATCCCCCTATAGGAGATCTTACTCCAAGCTGAACTCAAATGTTGGCAGCCCTGCTTTCACACCACAGTAATTTTCCCACAAAGGTTCATCTGTACTTAGTTCATGAGAACTCTTAGTTCGACACCCCCTCATCTCCACAACTCCCATGTCTTCTTTTGTTTTGCCATAAATTAGTCTCTCTGCGTTTCTGCGCTGGGCTAATGCTAATAATGCGAATGCGAGGATAATAAAATGGCGGCTTCACAAAACCTTTTGGGACTTTTATGGGGCGTGGTTTGCAATCCGCCCAGCCAATCAGACATAGGAACCTTTTTCTCCCACGAAAGTCCCTGCTCTCTAGCAGGGACGAAAAAGGGGGTAAAAAGGTTCTCATGAACTCATTTTAGTTCCGGATTTTTTTGGTGTGAACGTGACAATTTGGAACTATATCGGAACTAAAGTGGGAAAAGTACTGCGGTGTGAAAGCGCCTAAAGTCGCTGAGAGGCTGAGGCCGGGCCTGTTTGATATTGTGTGACACGCTATAAAAAGGTACTTGCTGAACTCTGAAATCTGGGATGATCAACTTATTCTCCTTGGACATGTACATTGTTATGTTAATCAAAGCAATCATTAAACTTGCGGTCAACAAAAAGTACAACGGCCCTGTGTCACCCTCTCTTCCACACACACACCTCACGCAGGTGAACCGGATTATAATGAGTGCCGCCCATATCCATGTGACCCAATCAATCAATAGTGATCAAACTAATATCTTATATTAAAACAAAACACATTACTATACACGTTTCATGGCTCCTACAGTCACTATTGGAGATGCACTCTTTGAGATCCTGAATACATGCTTGCTGGGCACAACACCCAATGGCATCATTTCTAAACATAAAAGAAACTCATAGCTCTGGCATGCCTCTCTTTATGTGTGTGAGCATTGTCCTTGTATCAAACTGCTGTCTTTCCTGTTATGTATGTCTTTGAAAATATCCCCTAAAATCTAAATGAGAATAACAAAATGTCAGACACAGTCACAGTAATGCTTGTTTCCTCTCAGAGTGTTGACCTACCAGCCCACTGTGCGCGTGCCAAATGTCCAGGCCCTGGACCCGTCCTACCTGAACTCCACGCTGGCTGACTATGCAGTCCCCTTCCACCCCTCCACCCTGGCCTCCATCCCCACTGACATGCAGAGTAAGTCGGGGTGAAGGGACACTGACCTGCTGACATATCCCCACTGCACACTGGTAACCTGCTCTCTCTCTCCTACAGGTCTGGATCTGTTTTCCTTAATCCAAGCAGATCCTCAGGTGACTTTTCTACTGTGATCACATTCTCTACAGAGGTGGAAGAAGTACTCAGATATTGTACTTAAGCATCCAAATAAACTTATAGATTTTATAAAATAAATATTATATTGACCCCTAGTATAAAACTGCACTTCACATTTCACTGTCATTCCTTTTCAAATGTTGACTTTGCCGTTCAGTTTCCTTCACCATATTCAACGCCTATGTCCCTATTAGATATATCTGACATATCAATATAGCAGCTGTAGCAACCTGACTTCCATTTTATTTCACACAAGCTAGTTGATTCATATTCAAAAACGAATACTTCCATTTTGTACATTTTCATAATATTCTCCTCTCAGTAAAATAAAGGACAAAACCAGAAAATACGATATCAAAATAAAAACAACATAAAAATGATAACCCCAATTAGATAATAAGAATAAAAACAAAATCAATAATAGGAATAATAAACCTTACCTTACAAGTAAAAACCTGTACAATAATTAAAACTATATACAAATAAATGAACAGTAAAGATTAAAAGACCAATTAAAAATGTGGTGTCTCTAATAAAAAGCTAAGTGTCCTTGGCAGTCCAGTGGGTAAGCCTGACTCGGATCAGGTGGATACAAAAAAGAGGGTGAAGTTGGAATTGTATCTTGGTAGTTTAAATATTCTTTGAGTGGACTTTAATAAATGATTATTGTTTCTTCCCGTCAGCATTATCGGCCGCAGATGTTCCTGGACAACCTGGCCAGCAGCATGCAGAGTGCAGCCAGCACCTCCTCCGCCCTGGTGTCCTCCTCCAGCAGCCACTACGACACCAGCTCCCTCCACGAAACCCGGGTCATCACTGGAGGAGGGGGGGGAACCGGAGGGGGGGCTGACAGCGGCATTTCAGATATCATTTCACTAGACTGAGCCACGTCTCACTGGACCTCTCCAGGCCTGTTTTCGGTGGCCTTTCAGTGTGCACTACGTGAACATGCCATGTAGAATTTTCCACAGAAGCACCCAAATTGGTATACATGAGCACTTTGATGATCTGAGCATTTTAACGGTGTAAAAAACGGTATCCAGGCATGTTTCTTTTTGCCGTTGGGGTTCTTCAAAAGGGTTTTGCACACAGGATGATAAATAATTTGATGGCCAAAGAGAACATTGTGAGTCAGTGTATTGCCATCTCTTGACTAAGTACTCATCTCTTGGTGGCTGTTAAGGCAGTGATCAACCCCCCGCCCCCCCCGCCCCGCCTGCAAACATGCTGATGTGTCATCTGGCAAGATAGTGAGCCCCATATTGCCAACAATGGCATGGCCGACAGTGTGTGAGTCTGTGTGCATGAATATTTATCACTCCTGATGAGCAGGTGGCACCTTGGATGACAGCCCTCTGCCTCAGTATGAATGTGTGTAAATGGGTGCTGACGTGTTGTAAAAGCGCTTTGAGTGGTCCCAGAGACTGGAAGATTCATATACAGCAGTGGAAGAAATTAAGAAACCACTTCTCAATCTCTACATGTATGGCAGCCATTCCAGTCTAGTGTCCGTTGAAGTCCAACATAGATAAATGTGGTCAGTAGTTTATAGAACAAAAGAAAAACAAAATAATTGTACTCAAACACATAGCTATAAATCGGAGTTATTTGCCTTGGTTTTTGTACCAAATGTCCCCAGCGTTTTAGCTTTGGTTTGGTTATACATTTACCAGTGGTTTAGCCTTGGTTCAGTCCAGTTGTTTTGATCACAGTTGGTCGCATCCTTAGGAAAACCCTGTCTCCCTCTGGCTAGCTTTCTGTGTCACTTTCCCCCCCACCACTCATTGACTTCAGCTCTGTGCGATTATATGTTTGCCAATCAGTGGAACTGGCCATCCTTTAACAGTAAAGAAAGTCATTAGTTGTAGTGTAACCTGGGGAATATTAGGTAGTTTTTTTTCATCATTATGAACTGAACATCTAGTCTTTTGGCCATCCATATTTTCTTATTTATGTGAATAACACACTCAGCTCTGTAGGTTTTTTTTCCGGCAGATAGATAAATATCTGTAATTATTGGACATTTTTAGAACATTGAAATCTTCATTTATACAAATTTGTTGACTTAGAAAAGACATGATGACTTGAGCCTATCGTGACCTGGTTGATCTGCACTGTGCCTCAACATGGAACTCGTTGCTCAACTTGTTTCAAACATCCATGCTGGTGAAAGAATTGTTAGAAGTAGGATGAAAAATACTTATGGACTGCTGAACAGACTGCTGACTGTAAACATAAAAGGCAGGTCGGTTATTCAAATGTTTTTTTATCTGTTCTACCAGCTGTTACAGAGCAGCCTTCAACGTAAAATGTTCCTTTGTAATTTAGTCACAGCAATAATAATTTAATTAGCATTAGGTAAACAAAGTTGTAAATGTAGTTCAGATACTCAGTAAATGGTTCCAGTTGGTTTCCACTCTGCCTCCTGAATCCATCCCAGCCCAGTTGATACAATTATTTTGCCGATCCAAAATTAGGCAAATACACTCGTTTGCCTTCTTCCCGAGATTGAAATGATCAGATGGATATCAATACCATCTAAGTACAGAGCAGGAGTCAGGGCGTGGCTAAACTAGCTTAGCATGACTGGAAGCGGAGCGAAACAGCTAGCTTGGTCTGGAGCTCAACACTTGGCTATCCTTAGCTCTCTAAAGATCACAGATAAACATGCTCTGTCCCATTTATTTTCTTCTGACACAAACAGAAATGCATGAACCCTGAAGTCTGTTATTTCACGGAGCATTATGTGCTGCCCCACGCTAGCTGTTTCCAGCTAGGCTAACCAGGTCTGGACTCCAGCTCTGTGCTTTAAACAGGCATGAGAACCTTTCATCTAAGTCTCAGAAAGTGTATTTCCCAAAATATTAAACGGTTCATTCAAATGTTCTCACAAATCATCATTGTGAGACGTTTTTTTGGAGTTCGACTTAAGGTGGATAATAGCGTTTTGTTGCAAAACATCCCAAAAAGTTAGGTTAATACTGCCGGATCTTCTTCTCTTCAGTCACTCTGTAAATGTTCTGAGCTGCATCTGTTCAGATTGTATTGTATGCTGATGCTGATGATATTGTGTGGTTGGACAGGGATGGATGGATTGAACATTACCTTAAGTCTCAACACCTACTACATATAGGCCACTTTCTCACATCATGCAGTAAACAGGGCAGCTACTGAACTCTACACTCCTACTTTTATCAGGATGGCTTGCTGTGCATGTGGACTCCAAGCCATCAGGAGATCAATCTCAGGGACCTGCTCTCCACTTGTGAAAAAATACTGGCATATAGAAACAACACTGTCAGTATCTGGAACTGAAATACAGATGATGATGAGGCTAATGAAGCTTATTTTTAGGTCTGTGTATTTGTTTTATTCATGTTGGCAATTGAAAGGCTGTGATAAAGATCAGTTCACCCAAACTACATAAAGAAATCCCACTTAGCTCGATGGTATCCACTCCCGAGATCTTAGGTTGACAATACATCTCTATAGGGACAAATAACCAATACGTCTGGGGATTTACGAGGCATTATGGGCTGCCCCAAGCTAGCTGGTTCCAGTTGTTATGCTAAGCTAGGCTAACCAAGTCTGGACTCCAGCTCTGTGTTTTCCCAAAAATGGTGTGTTCTTCTTCTCCACTCCCCCTATCGAGGCACTAGGAGGTTAAAGGAGTCTTTAACTGAACTTTCAGAAACTATGATATCTACGTTTTCATTCATTGGATTGTGATGGAGGCAAAGCTATCTCAAAACCTGGAACAATAAAATTCACTCTCTGCATGGAGAGATACCACTGGTGACAGGCGAGATGTCTTTGGCATTTTGGGAAACCACAGTTGGAAACAGTCCAGATTCAACAGCATCAAACATGGCCTTTATACTCACACAGAAGGGTGGGAAGGGTTTGCATTAAGTTCTCTGTTCTATGAAATTACTGATAATACTTTTGAAAAGTTAACTAGCAGATGTTGGCCATGTGGATTTGTATTGTGTACCCTTCATTCTTTATGGACTTTGAAACACAATCCAGATCATTTTTCCTTTGCCCCCTTGTTAACGAAGTAGGCTACTCTTTGCTTCAGATTCACAAGGTTTATTACAGGATGATTTATTTCAAAATTGTCTTTGTTTTCCTGTATTGTAAGTGTTGGTGTTTTTGTATAATAAAAAATTACTTTTTTTTTAATCAGCTAATATCTGTATTATTCCTGGAAGTGACCCAGCTCCTCACTATCGGTGAAAGATAAAACGCAATGTGTAGGAGGAACACTTGAGCCCCTCATTGATCACATGTTTAAAAATGAACCAATCAGACACAAGGATTTAACCTTTCCTGCCCCATCGCTTAAAACATTATTAAGTTATTACTAATGAGTCATTCTAATTGAAAGCAGGATGGATATTCTGAAGTGTTCACATGCCTTCTGTTACAACCCGGCTCGTGGGCTGCAACATAAAGCTGGGAGGCGAGACGAGGGTTGTGAATAATAAAGAAGTTTATTTTTATAAACAAAAATGAGGACGCGGCACCAACAACAGATCCCCGAGGCTGGCCCGGAGAGAGTGCCCAGAGGAGTGAGAGGGAGACAAAGACACCAATCTGCTGGCAGTGTTATGGGCTCTCTTCTTGTAGGCTTCCCGAACCAGGTGCAGCTCATCGGGCAACAATGACCCACATGGCTCTCGAACCTGCAATCAGGAGAGAGAGAGACAAAGGAACGCCTAGTGGTGTGGAGGGGTCGTGGTCACACTTCACAGATGAAAACGTTTGCTAAATGATTCTGCTGGATTTTATAATCCCAGGTCTTGTCCTAGTGTTTATGAAGTCATCGAGTTTGTGAAAAGTGAGGAATTTTCTCCCGCAGTTTGATAATTATGAACCGTAGACAATGCTTTTGGATTTCAGGTCTGCTGTTTTTCATTGAAAATAGTCTCAGTCTGAGCCTCACTACAGAGTTGAGAAAAAGCTGCTCACCCTATCCAAATCAGAGCAGTGAAATCTAAATGTTACAGTCTGGGTCTGTAATGCACGAACATATGAGTGTACAATGTCGCTGTTATTTCAAACGTGGGCTTGTTTTCGTTTTTTTAACAGTTTGGTTCAATATTCGATTTGATACATTTGTTTTGCCATAGCATATAGGGATTAGGTTAGATTAAACTTTACTGTCATTGCACAGACTATAAGTACTAGGGCAGGGGTCTGCAACCTTTTTGACCAAAAGAGCCATTTTGCTCCTTTTTCACCCACATTTTTTTGTCTGGAGCCGCAAAACATATTTCATAGCTTGATAGCTAATAAAGTTGTATTTATTGTTATATCAGACAAAAACTAGTTTTTTTGCATTTATTAGGCTATTTATTACATTATATAAAACTGTTAACCTCTAATAAGAAACAAAGAACTCCTATAAGGAGAATTACAAATAATACACAGCCCTACTTTAAAATAAATTAAACACAGCACTTGGGGAGTCCTCTGAACATTTGAAGGAAAACAAAATATTATTAAAATGGGCCCACTTTGAAATAAATAAAACATATAGCTGCACCCTAAAAAGAGTTAAAGGTAGGGTAGGTAAGAATGGAGAAACCAGCTCGAGTGCGCTAGAATTTGAAAATACACAACCGGAAAAAATAGGCTTCTTCCTTCAGACTTTCTTACAGAGTCCCTCCTCCAACACACACGAACGCGCATCATCAATGAGGCCACGAGATAAGTTTGTGCACAGATGGAAGGCTGACAGGCAGGTAGGCCATCCAGTTATTTTAGCCGGGTCGGCTAAAATGATTGGTCGTGCTTTTTACAGCGCTACGGCTTCCAGAGATGAATTTTTGTATGTATTTATTGTCAAAGCATTTAATATATTCATTGCTATCGGGACGTTAAGAGCATTCCATGGAATATAACAAAAAGTGTTTTCTGAAATAAATTACATACCCCATTGAATTATGACTGAAGATCGTCAGCTGTCTTCCTCTCCCGTGTTGTTCCTCGATACGTAAAGGCTGCAGCACCTTTGACAACTTCTCTCTAGATATCAAACATACCGGTAAACCAGCCTCGTTTGCTGTGAAAGCATATAACTCTGTCCACACAGAATTAAATCCTGTGTTCCTCCGGTACTTTTCTTTGATTTATCCATAGTTCGCTCATCGAGCCGGAGGTCCCCGCGCGAGTGCCTCCAAGAAAAGGCGCTCGCGCGGGACCGTAGCAGGATGTGACGCATATTTTAGTTGACCTAATTAAAACCGTTATATAACAATGAAGCCATAGATTTTACATGTATACAACAAATGTAACCGAGTACTCCTTGTCCCTTGGGGTGAATACAACGTCTAAAACTTTAACATTTTTAAATTTAAACTTTAACTAACAACCTAAAGACATAGGTCAAAAGTGAAAATACATAGAAATAATGGGTTACAAACTGATGTAACGAATACTTCCTGTCTGTTCGGAATAAATGTCTAAGAACTTTTTAAGTTACACAGTTTAAAAGTAAACAATAATTTTATTCCAATGTTAGTACACCCTAAATAAGGTCAAATCGTGCGGTAACCATACTTACGTTGAATATCGCAGTGAAACCAACAACAACCCTTTCCGGACCGACACATGGTCAGAAAATAAATGTAAACACATCACGGATTGACCGGATCTACAAATAACGTCAAAAATTTTCGTGGGAAACCGAAACCCAAGACTTCACGGTGGAAACACACATCATAGGATTGTCTCTTTTTTTTTTAACGTGAACCTGAAACCTTAATTTACATGGACATACGTAAGTTTTCACGACCTTTATTTACAAAATACCTGGGTATTATACTAATAATAAATTCAAATTAAAAACGGTATTAGTAAATAAAAAGGGTAATTAGTCCGCTGACTGTGTAACCATTTTTTACCATATGTAAATTATATATATATATATATAAAGATAATTAAGTAAAAAGCCGGAAAGCCGTAAGCAAAAAGCCGGTTGTACAAAGGATAAAAAGCCCATAGCCAAGAGATTATATATAAAAGGAGTAAGACCACTTATGGGCGATTAATTGGGTGGTTTACCCCGGAGTTTACAAAGTAGCGAACGATCTACCCAGAGAACACTAGGAGAGACCTGGCCACAAATCGAGAGCGCACACGAGAGGATCAAAGAAAATGGCCCAAAGTTACATAGACCGGGGCCTCCCTCGTCCTTGGTTCAGCCGTCTGAGAGGGCAGTGTTCGGGAGGGTGCTCACCACTACCCGAAGTAGGTTCACGCACCGTTGTAGACCCCAGAGAAGCCCGGCGTCCCGGTGCTGCCATCTAGAGAAACGGAGCTTTTCTACCAGCCTGGGACCGGAGGACACCAAGAGGAACCTCCCTCTTTTGGTCGCGGAAACGCCAGTCCCTGCGGGACCCCGTAAATACCGGGGTCGCAGGAGAATACGGATAGGGTGGCACGGAAGGGAGACTACGGGCTTTGAGGATCTCACCGGAAGTAAGTCCCGGTGTCCGAAGGAAGACCACCGGGGGAAGACGGGTCGGGCCTTGAAACAAGAGGGACGACGTGTCGAGACAACGCCTATGGAACGCAGAGGGGCTGTCCTTCCTGAGAACAGAGTCCGACTCCCAGCCTATACCGGTGGGGGCCTTGGGGACGGCGAGGTCGACACCCAGAGTGACCTGGGCTGGTGAACGGACTTCGCTGACGATCTCGGACAGTCCTCTGAAAAGGAGTTAAGATCCGTTGGGTAAATGAGCATTGTCATGCTTTTGTCCCAACCCTTTGACAAGAGACCCTGACCACGGTTCCGCTTTTATCCTTGGGTCATTGTAAACAACGAGACCACGGATGAACTTGGGGAACCAAGGACGAAAACAAGGTCAGGGAGGACCTACTGCCCCAGCCACAAGGGCCGAGGGAGTCCACCATAACACCGAAAGATATAAGTCAAAAGAAGAATTTGTACGTTCCCAATGTGTTGGGTCGTGAATATCAACCTCAAGGGGTTGGTCCAGAACATAAGGGAGACATTCACACTCGTAAGCTCTGAAGCACCGAGGAGGCTTGTGGGTTCCCCCGGGGATGTACCTAAGACGAACCACCGACTAGGGATACGAGCGGGAGGGACAACTTAAGGGAACATGTCGTCTTGGCCCTCAACGAGAGTCGGTTTCTGAAGAAAGGAAGACGGTAGGTGGGAGGTTTACGACACATTCGACTCGAAGGTTCGGAACCAGGCACTTGGTCGAGCACAGACTACCCTTGAGTCCTACCGAAGTCACCAGTTTGGAATACCGGCTTGTGTCGCCAAGAGGATTACCCACCCGACCGTGGCAGAGTTAAAACTTGCGGTAGGTCGACCGTAACAAACTGGGGCGGTAGTCTCTCTCTCTTCTCTACAGTTCTGAGCTACCGGCCACGCCCGGAATCCTCGAATACAGGTCTGTGGCGTCCTGGTACGGGAGTCAGACTTTTTTCGAGAAAGACACCAAATGCAACAGGATCTTTCCCCGGCACGCGGAGAGTTTTTTGTCAGCGAACAGGGTGACCCTAGCACCTGCAGTAAACGGGGTCCGTATATCCCGCTTACTGTCCCAGGAACGGTGGGGTTCCTCAATTTCCACCGGGTGGATGGTCCTCTAAAGAGTGCAGGTACCCAAACCTGGGAACTCTCCAACACCGGGGACCTCCTAGTATACACCGACCGCCGGGTGTACCCGTTAGAGGCTACGGTGAAATACGACACTTGAAATAAAAAAAAGACGAACACACTATAACAACAGGAGGGGAGTAGAAAAAAAAGCAACAAAGAACAAACAACAAACCAGAGAGAAAGAAACAGTCACAATCAGGGGAAGATAAAAAAAAGGGATTAAAAAAAGACACAACCGCAAACAACCACGACGATAATATGGGAAAAACGGCACAGGAAGTAAGAACACGGCGATAACGAAACGAGGAAAATATTCGGGAAGACGAGAAACCAAGAGGAGACAAAAATCAAATCATAAAAGTAAATAATATATATATATATCACTTTATATATTAAATTTATCAAATAAAAAACATACCATATTAAAAAATATAAACAAACAGAATAGGGGAAACCAAACCATATTTAAATATAAAATAAAACGAAAAAAAAAAAACAAAAAAAAACAAAAAAAACAAATAATGAAACACCCACCATGGTGTAATTTAAATTATATATAGGATAATTATA
>NW_011353997.1:0-1812 GCF_000735185.1 Notothenia coriiceps | reverse complement strand
TGTTCCTCGATACGTAAAGGCTGCAGCACCTTTGACAACTTCTCTCTAGATATCAAACATACCGGTAAACCAGCCTCGTTTGCTGTGAAAGCATATAACTCTGTCCACACAGAATTAAATCCTGTGTTCCTCCGGTACTTTTCTTTGATTTATCCATAGTTCGCTCATCGAGCCGGAGGTCCCCGGTTATTCGCCTCCAAGAAAAGGCGCTAGCGCGGGACCGTAGCGGGATGTGACGCATATTTTAGTTGACCTAATTAAAACCGTTTTGTTTTTTATTTATGTGTCACAGTATCACCTCAAAATACAAGATACGAAACATTTTCAACCATGCAACAAAATATAAACAGTCCTACAAGTACTTTTATTTTATTTCCTTCTTATTTTTGTCTAAGCTCAAGGGAGCCAGAGCAGAGGGCTTAAAGGGCCGCATGCGGCCCGTGGGCCGCGGTTGCCGACCCCTGTACTAGGGCAACAATAGGGGTGTGTATTGTTAAGAATATGTATCATGATACATTGGTTACCATTTAAACTACTATGATACTGTAGGCAAGTCATGTGTAGCTATTTTTTAAAAGTCCACACTCCATATTTAGGTCTGTTCAGGGACTTGTTGAACCGACGACCCTACAGCTCACAGTCCAATGTGACCCTTGTGTGCTGAGATGGTCTTCCTCTGTGTTCCCCTCTCTAAATTTCCTCGTCACAGGGGGGCCCGGTTCCAAATCGACCCCTTCACACTAGCCCCTCCCACTTCCACTCCGTTTGCGTATGCGTAGGAGGGTCCGCCACATAAAGTGCTGTTCCAAAACAACTATTGTGGAGTGGTTTACCAATCCCTCCAACAGGAAGTTATTAAACCCTCCAACAGGAAGTCTGCATTGGTCCTGACCAGTGTTGGGATAGTTACTCAAAAAACGAATGCATTACAAATTACTAGTAAAAAAAGAACTATAGCTCAGTTATCAGAACTCTGGTCCAGGTAGCTTCCAGTGTTCTGATGGTGGCCGTAAAAGTACATAATTAATAATTGAATTTTAAAGGAGTACAAAGTAGCAAAACATGGAAATACTGAAGTAAAGTTTCTTTACACCACTCCCAAAATGACCTCCTGTCAACTGTAGGGAAATGCTGTTTAATATCTTTGAGAAACGGTCAGGGGCTATGAGGCCAAATTAATCATTGAACACTCAACATGTCAGGTCAGATGACAACCAAAGAGCAGGCTAGGACTGCAGGTCAGGAAATATGGGGAAGGCAGAGGCAAAACAGGGGGAAAGTCAACGTGGGAAATCAGACTGGAGCATCAGAGTGAGTGAGTGAAGGCTGAGGGTGAGGGAAGGTCAGGGCCATCCTCAGGTGGGGGTTTGCTGGCTGTCAAACAGCAACACTACAGAAACAAAGCTCAGCGTGACTTTAAGGGAATATTTGTAGCATTGTGTAGCTTAAATTCTCCTTGTGAATGCACCCTGTAACCTTCAAATGGACCGCAATATATATCACTTTTTCCCAATGCACTCCACAGTTTAGCTGCCAGGACCAGGGGCCCACATACACTGAACTCCTGGAGCAGAACGCAGCAGCCACATGGTTAGCACAGGTGGGAAGTAACTAAGTACATTTACTATAGTAATGTACTGGAGTACAAACTTTACACAAGTATTTTCCTTGAATGCTACTTTGTACTAACTACATTTAAAAGGGAAGTTGTGTAATAATTTTACTCCACTACATTTATTTAATAGCTTAAGTTACTTTTAACAAAATGCATCTATACATATTAAACTAGTGGACTAACTCTTTAAGTTACAA
>NW_011353996.1:0-2475 GCF_000735185.1 Notothenia coriiceps | reverse complement strand
TGGTTCAACATGTGAGAAGTAGAAAGTACAGGTATTTGAGTTCAACATGTAAGAAGTAGAAAGTACAGGTATTTGAGTTCAACATGTGAGAAGTAGAAAGTACAGGTATTTGTGTTCAACATGTAAGAAGTAGAAAGTACAGGTATTTGAGTTCAACATGTAAGAAGTAGAAAGTACAGGTATTTGAGTTCAACATGTGAGAAGTAGAAAGTACAGGTATTTGGGTTCAACATGTGAGAAGTAGAAAGTACAGGTATTTGAGTTCAACATGTGAGAAGTAGAAAGTACAGGTATTTGTGTTCAACATGTAAGAGGTAGAAAGTACAGGTATTTGTGTTCAACCTGTAAGAAGTCAAAGTAAAAAGTGGTCATAAAAATAAGTAGTGGAGTAAAGTACTGATATCAGAAACATGTACTGAAGTACAGTAACAAAGTATTTGTACTCCAATACTTCCCACCTCTGCTCCTGCACCGCTCCACTTTGTCTGTTTTGCTCTAAAGCTCAGAGTGATGCCTCGCCTCGATGTGGAGGATCTTTGGATTCTCCTCCTCACGTCGCTCCGGTTTCTGCCTGGGAACACGGATCGGTACCGGAGAGACTGACGGGTCTCCGCGGATCTGAGGTGTCGATTAGGTGGGATGAAATCAATTTGTCTTCTCACACCTCTCTCTGGTTTTTATAAATCTCTCTGGAGGAGGAGTTTGAGCGCTTCCTGTCGCAGCAACACATTAAAGCAGCCAACACGTTAAAAATAAACGACAAATAGGTACTAAATACAGCTAACAGAAGATTTGTATTTTATTAGTAAAGCAATTAATACATTTATCCCTTAGGGGGAATGGGGATCGTCACAGTTGCTCTAATCTAGAATAGCCTTAGGTCAAATGAAATAGAAATTATATAGACATAAATACTTAAAGTCATAATATGCACATTGTTCCAGGTTTGTGACACTAAAATATAAGAAGTATTATATGAACATAAGAATATGTAAGTAATAAGAAGTAATGTAGGAAATGCACTTCAATATAAACCAGTAAATATGTAACAGTGTGTAAATATGTAGAGTCCTTATTCTGCTTTTTCTCTCTCTCTCTCTCTCTCTCTCTCTCTCTCTCTCTCTCTCTCTCTCTCTCTTTTCTACACATGAAACAATGCTTTGATTTGTCAATAAATCACAGTATCATGCTTCACACAGACTTGTCGACGATGCCAATCAGAATTATTATCCAGATCCTTTTAGAGATACATACACATTAAAGTAAGTTGTGCATCACTCCAGATGTTTAGAAAATAATAATCTAAATTCTTCTTAATGAACCCAGTTTCTCTCCACCTACAGTCAAATGTAGGCTAAGTAAAACACTCAGATTCTGTGCATCTGAAGGGGAGCGTTGTGAGGCAAAACAGAAATCCACATCTCAGAGATAGAGAGGGATCTATATTTAGCCCGTCTGCAGACAGCTGAGGGGAGGTGAGGCCACAGGACGATCACTGACGGAGACGCTGCTGGATTCATGAATGAAGCATGAGTGGCTCAGAATAACCTGTTACACTGCTTTACCATGCAAACTGCAAAACAGCATAAAAGCAACCTTCAGACTTACAGTACAGCAGTCCTGTTAATGCAACAATACCACCATTTTACTTTAAATACATTATTTAAGATATTACCATATGCACCAATGTATGTGCAAAAAAAAGGTTACTAAAAATGTCAAAATAAAAATGTGCAATACAAATAATAACATTTGTATGAATAGAATAAGATATTGACTTAAATATAAAAGTTACATTAAATTGTGCAACAAATATAAAACAGAATAAGTAGAATAAAATATTAACATGAAGATAAAAAGTGAAATAAAAATATGCAAGAAATAGATCAAATGCACTCAATAAAACGCGTATAAGAGGAATATCAGTTGTGCTCCATGTCTCTAATCGTTCTCAGTTTTTCTTTACTGGCTCACTGCCTCGCTCAGTTGTGGTTACATTTTAATGCCCGTCCAGCAGACGCTCCCCCTCACGAGTTATATTTAGGTCGAGTAAAGGTCGGATCCATGATCAACTTTTATGTGAAAATGATCCCAAGTTATTGCTCCGCTGTTGTGTCAGAAGCCCAGAGCCGTAACACACCTGTGAGGTAATTAATCTCGCACACCTTATTTCACTGCCAACCTTTACTCTATTTCTCTATTGACACACTGGTTACAATCTACATTTGTCACTGCTGAATAAAATCAGCTAGGAGTGTGAAAATATTCAGCGGCATTTTGTTCCTGTTTGCAGCCCAGCATGTTGCTCATGTATCTTGTACAAAATAAGGGTTTAGATGATGAATTCATTTGTAATGTATAAACACATGACTCAACGCCACCACCGCTAAGCTAAAGGCGGCTAATGTTGGGCTATGAAGGAACTACAGCACGGTCACATGACTTCACGTCACCACCGCTAAGCTAAAGCTGAGG
>NW_011353995.1:2874-5897 GCF_000735185.1 Notothenia coriiceps | reverse complement strand
AATATAAAGGGAAACTTGACCAAATAATTATTTAGTATCGCAGAAGACAACTTCCTATCTGTAAATAATGATAGAGTAGGCTATTTCCAAAATATTGTTTGTATCTAGTAGTCTGTCTAGTCCAGTGTGTGTGTGTGTGTGTGTGTGTGTGTGTGTGTGTGTGTGTGTGTGTGTGTGTGTGTGTGTGTGTGTGTGTGTGTGTGTGTGTGTGTGAACCTGTTTATTCTGATAAAGTGCAGCAGGGTGTTGGCCGGAATGTTTTCTCTGCAGCTGACTGACTTGTTTAATCCTGCGATACACACCCTGTCACCCTGTGTGACGTACAGCTGCACCTCCAAATTCTCACACACACACACACACACACACACACACACACACACACTTTAATAACTGTTACTGCAGCTCAACACCATGTTTATCTGACAGAGCTGGAGATGCTAGCAGTTTCCGTCCGTTTACAGTCTTTGTGCTAAGCTAGGCTAACGTCCTAGACCTAGTGCGCATCTTATAAACATTAAAGCTGCAACAATAGGTCAATAGAGAGAAGCATAATTAACCATTTTTACCATCATTAAAGTACTTTTTCATGCTAAAGTGTCTGAAAATATAGTTTTGAGCCTTAAATATGGACTTATTTTAGCTTTGTCTCTGATCTGGACATTTTTCCATCCATCCATTGCTCTAGAAAATAATATTTAATATTTGCTCATCATATATTTGTTAAATATATTTTGTATTATTAATCTGTGCGGTAAATATGTCCCTCTGAGATGAAGAGGAGTAGAAGTATTCAGTAGTAGAAAATGGAAATACTCGAGTACTTAGTCACTATCCTCTACTGTTCAATGGTAGTTTAAATTCAATGAATTACTTAATTAATGGACTAATAGTTTCAGATGCAGTAGACACAATAGAAACAGTGTATTCTGTACTGAAAAACACATCAGATGATTTAAAATGTGTTGTTTTCCTATTGATTTCATCATAATAATCAAAAACAATGACAATAATCGACATAATAAGCAAATAAAAAAGGTAAATATTTTTTTTTCAATGTGCTTTATTCAGTCATTTAATGATTGCTTTATTTGGTATGTAGCCTACTTATGTTATGTTTGAGTAGTATCCATTAGAAATTATTATTATAGACCAATACAAACCACACAAAGCCATTAAAACCAGTGCAAACAACAGACACAACATAAGCAAATAGTAATATCTGTAATGTTAACAATTGATATTATTAATAGCTTGTAAAGATGTTATATCTGAAGCATATTGTGTGTACTGTAATCCAACACCAATCATGACAGATAGTATGTAAACTATTACTAATGACACAAAACCATTGAAACAAGTGCAGCCTGCTGGGAAACACGTTACAGTCTGTGATAAAACCCACTACGGATTATGTTAAATCACATGAAGATTATTAATACTCTTATGTTTCATATCTACACAGAAACTCTGCTCGGTTTCACTTTTTTATCTCGGGTGAAACCGACTAACCTGTCCGGGCTGTGACGTAACGTACGGGTTAATATTACAGGTAAGAACTCACCTCTCTCGGTTTGAACTTCGGTCCTGAATCCATTAAATCCATGTTGACTAAAAGTGTGTTTGTCCCTCCTTTATATATTTGTTTTTAGTTCTATTCCTTCTTCGGCTCCTCTCGTGTTTCCTCACTTCCTTGCTGACAGGTGAGCAACAGGTGCTTCTGTCCTCAGAAACAGGTAGAACAAATGGAGAAAATGTGCCAAAAACAACCGATTGATGGTGTTTTTAAAGTGAGTTTCTATCCCTGGTTCCGGTGCTGGTACCGGGTCGAGTTTCAGAGCCGGATTAAACGCATCCACATCGGGAGAAAACCCGAAATGCACCCCGGTAAAGAAAAGGAGGCAACATGAGAGAGGTAGGATAAAGGAGGAGAAGAGTCACCGCAGGTAGAGGAACAACCTAATCACCCATGATGCATTGCGGGAATGAAAGCCTCACAGCTGTTGGTGTTCTTTGCAGAACAGCAGCAGGAGGAAGCTCTCCTGAATTATTTAGATAAACCAACATGTGAAACATTCTGTAAAAGTCTTTGCATTTAATTTTGTATTTATTTAATTTATTTAAAAGTATTGGCATTACAATATACTGAGAGTCTCTGGTGGGCAGTAAAGATATTCTATATTAGACACACTTCACTTACTTACGTACTTTAGTTGATTTCCTGCATTTAAAATATGGTAACTAAAATATGTGTTTGACAGTACAAGGCTATTTGAAGATTCAGATCAAGATTAATATCTTACAATATCATCTAAAACTAATTTATCATGTCATTTGCGCAATATTTAACAATCAACTGGATGGTAATTTGCATATGTTCACTCCCAATCTATAATAAAACATCATTGTTTATTTGTCGAATACATTTTGGATTATTTGTATTGGTTTTAAGGACTTCTATGGAGACGAACTAAATAGGAGGATTTCATTTAAGACATTTAACAGCAGTATCTCAAATGTGTGTGTGCAGTAGAGTAAATGTACTTGTAATCCCCACCTCGACCACTAGATGTCGCTGTTACATCAGTTTCTACACTTAATCACAAACATCCAGGTGCCTTTTCTGTCCTGAAGAGGAATACACAGGTGGGAGAAGTACTCAGATCTTGTACTTGAGTAAAAGTAGAAGTACTCAGATCTTGTACTTGAGTAAAAGTAGAAGTACTCAGATGTTGTACTTGAGTAAAAGTAGAAGTACTCAGATCTTGTACTTGAGTAAAAGTACTCAGGTCTTGAACTTGAGTAAAAGTACTCAGATCTTGTAGTTGAGTAAAAGTAGAAGTACTCAGATCTTGTACTTGAGTAAAAAGTACTCAGGTCTTGTACTAGAAGTACCAGAGTGTAGGTACTTACAGTGGATTTACTCCAGGTGGAACTAAAGTCTGATTCAACACTTGATTATATTTCACATCATTCATCCACATCTGTAAAGTAACTAAAGGTATTAAGAGACTGCCAAGGCACAC
>NW_011353995.1:0-2852 GCF_000735185.1 Notothenia coriiceps | reverse complement strand
CTAATGGGAAGTAACTAAGTACGTTTACTCATGTACTGTGCTCAAGTAAAATGTACTTGTTCTTTACTTGAGTATTTCAATGTTATGCTACTTTGTACTAAGTACAAAGTAGCATAACATTGAAATACTCAAGTAAAGAACAAGTACATTTTACTTGAGCACAGTACATGAGTAAACGTACTTAGTTACTTCCCATTAGAGTAAAAGATACAGTGTGTAAATCAGACAGCTGTCTCAGTGATATCCATGAGTAACAGTCCAGAAAACAAGCAGCCGTGTTTCATATTTCTGTTGTCTTTATTAGTGGAATGGAATATACACCTCTGTGCTTTAATGCTGTTTTCTCCTTCATTCATTCGCTCACCACGCTCTCCGAGACTTCACACCGACATCAGGTCACTGGACACAACATGTTACACACAGAAGCATCTGAAGTGCTGCTTATTATCTCAACAGATCATCAAAGCTCACATTTCATTATGTGTTCACCTCTCTTCGTCTCCTCTGCACGAGACCAATGTGCTTTGTCAGATAAATAAAGTTTGCTAGATTTGAAGAAGAGGGATTCCACTTTACGGATCTGTTGCATAAACACCACTCCAGATGCGGATAAAGCGGAAGAGCTTTTGGAAAGTTAAAAAGCTATTTAACATCCTGTTTCAGAGAGAAGAACACACATCTGGAGGTTACTAATGTAACCCTGGTTCTATGGGTGCTGGACTCCTAAGACAGATCGTAATACCTGGATATTTTGTATTTTTTAAGACAGTGGTTATCAACTTATTTCCTTAAGAGACCTTTTTCTTTTTGTAATCCTTGGGTAAAGGGACGACCCCCGACAAAGTGGAAAGGATATTTCATATTATATTCAATGCATAACAGTGAAAAACATCCGATAACTGTACGAGTAACCCGTACATCTTCTGTTTTCTTTTTGGGGTAAATGTTCTTTTATGCATTGTTAATATTTCTCCACATGAACGAAGACACATCCTGAGTTAAAAGCCAAGTGTTGATTAAAAAAACGTTTCATACCCCAGAAAATCAACAAAGTCCTCCCCGTGGAGTGTTTTGGACCCCAGGGAGGCGTGTGGTGCAGTGGGTTGTGTGTTGGGATCAGGGGGTCACAGGTTCAAACCCCACTGCAGTCAGCATGTCGTTGTGTCCCTGAGACACTTCACTCCAAAGTGCTCCTGTGGATAGAGTATTGAGTATGGAAGTTGCTTTGGATGAAAGTGTCTAACATGTAATGTAATCATTATTTCATTACAAATACAATGTTGGAGACATGTCTAGAAAGGGAAAACAGATTTATGTATTAGAAATAATTTGCTTCTTTCCACCCCTGAGATTTACCTGGTGACCTTTGGAGGGGCCCGACCCTTAGGTTGAGAACCTCTGGACTAAACTATCAAACTTTATATTAATAATTGCTACTGATGGAGAGCAATTGCAAAGTGTCTTTATTCATAGAAAAAAAAATATCTTAAAAATATGAGATTCTAAATCAATATAATACTTTTAATAAAACAATATTTAAAACTTTTGTTCCTACAAAATGACAGAGAGTATTACTTTTATCCAAAGCAACTTACATACTCAATACTGTGGGCAATCCACACAGGAGCGAAGTGGGGTGAAGTGTCTCAGGGACACAACGACATGCTGACTGCAGTGGGGTTTGAACCTGTGACCTCCTGATCCCAACACCAACGCACAACCCACTGCACCACACGCCTCCAATGAAGCATTGTTTCCAAATCCAGCATCAACCAAAGATACAATTAATGACAAGAAAAGTAATTCCCTTTCAATTCAGCAATTTAGAATACACACTTTAAACCCCTGGTTCGTGACGTAGAAATTAATCTATCTATTCTGCTAAACCTGCTGTCCGTGTGATGGATTAGAAACCAGATACATGCTGTTTGTAAGGAAGACCAAAGGGGCATGAATTCATTTGGCAGTTTCATTGTGGATTGTTTTAATTAGCAATAACAGGGAATGTAGTCAACATCTGATGGTCTGAAATGTATCGATGAAGTCGGGGTTTGTTAATGTTTGAGAGAGTTATGTAACTTCCAGCCTAAATTACAATCTTAAAGGGTTCAAATGAATAAATGTTCTCTCTGTTTACGATCAATCACAAACACATTTGAGCAATTCTTAGCATAGACTCTGATTGAACGCTCCTGTGAAAGCTTGTGAGCGGACCGTGAGGTGGGATAAAGAAACCAATTAGTAAATACTCAAACAAATTAGAACATTTTATGGTGCTAATTATTTCAGAAACTACTCGTATTTATTACTATAATAAACGATGTGAAGTCCAGCTGAGAGCCATAGCTACAGACACAAGTTCAAACATAAAGACAGGACTGTGTAAGACGTATTTTATAAATAAAAAACAGAGAATAAAAAGTTAAATAAATGAGCGTCCAGCGAACAGACGTCTGCTCGGCCTCCTCTCAGTCGCCTCTAACTGCAGGAGAAAACAGATCAAATACCTATAACGGTATCCATGCATATTTGTGACTGCTCATCATACACACACACACACACACACACACACACACACACACACACACACACACACACACACACACACAGCTTTAAAAGGTCACTGACTCTGTTCTTCACACAGCCGTCAGGGTCCTACACACACACACACACACACACACACACACACACACACACACACACACACACACACACACACACACACACCTGCCCATTCACACACACTTTGCATTCTGGCGAGGAACATGCCTGAATGATTTGTATTTTTAAAATTCATTTATATAATCTGTTTTTATTTCTCGTGGTGCAAACACTCGTCTTGAAAAGATTCG
>NW_011353994.1:0-10446 GCF_000735185.1 Notothenia coriiceps | reverse complement strand
TTTTTTAACATTTGTAAATCAGTTACATCTTCATCCAGACATTTCAAACTGACAACCTAGCTCGACAAGAGATCCTTAAAACATTGTCCTACAGTGACATCATGCAAAACTGTGATAGAGAAATTGGTAAAAATGAAAGGCCAAATTATTATAGGTGTAGGAGCTCACAATAATACACTGTCAGTGTTAATAAACTAAAAAACGACAAGGCGATGTGCCTGCAAGACTTCACTCAGGTACACAAAACATATTATCGTGCGCAGCAGCTAACCTGCCTGCGAGCCTTCGCTCAGGTCACATTTACACACGGCCCGCAAATCGTATCAGGTTGCACTGAGGAGGACGTTGTTAGCGTGCTACTGCTAGCACTATTTGACTATTAGCACTAGCATGGGAGTCTCAACAATAATAAGAGCGCTGTTGAGAGAGATGACGAGTGGCATTTACAGTGGCCAATCAGAGGGGTCTCAAACCGGATACATCACACGGGATGAGGGTTCCCAACCAACCAGAATGGTTTAAAGTTAAACTAAGGAAGTAGAAGTAACACATATACCGATAGCAGCACCGTTTGTCCAGCGGCTTAACAGTATACCGATACCGTCCAATCAGGTACCGGTATTGACTTAGTACCGGTTGTCGGTACCCATGATTGATTACATATCACACTTGTTTCATGCAGAGTACTCACTTGCTTCCTTGATAAACCTGTTGGGTGTATTCAGATGTTGCCGTTGAGTCTGTAACTGTGAAACAAAAACAAAAAAACAAAAAACACAGTTTTAGTTTGACAAACAAGAGCAGCCTTCTTGAATGTGCTTCTTTAGTACCGAGACAGATTCTGTTCGTACCAGGATGTGCATACGAGTTCATGGAGTCGCCGCATGCTTGAGGTGCCGCTCCTCTGCCGGCGTCTGACTGTTCCTGATCACCTGCGATCACACACACACTGTCAGTACCATCCAGGAACAATTCTTAGAGAGCTGTCACATGTTCCACTCACCTGGATCAAGCTGGGCTGTGGACAGAGCAGAGTAAGAGCTTTCCTGCTCGGAGGATCCCAACACAGCAGCCCGACCCCTATGCTCACCTAAATGACTGGGAAAATACAAATAATATTCAAGTCAAAAACTGGGAAAAAATTGCATTTTTAAAAAAAATTCCTTTAAAGCAGTTCTTCCTGCATCGTCGCATCGCATATAGTGATTACCCTTTCCTATTATTAGTCTTATATTATTTGGAGAATAAGGGTTCCATTTTGGGGACTGTTTACGACCTGAGTCTAAAGCTAAAATGTATTGAAAATATATAGTTATTATCATTTCCAAAATTCACAACATGTTCTTATCTAATGAAATATTCTGCTTTAGTCTATTTTCGTTTTTTTGTTTTGCCTTTTATAACAAAGTTTATGCCGCCATGAAAGTGTTCATAGCGGCATCTCCTGCTTGCTGCACACAAAGAAAGGCAGGCCCCTTTATCCTCGAGGCGGATAGCAGTAATCTGAGAGAAACAACCTTTTCATTTGTAAAACCACAATAAATAAATAAAAATCCTTCAATCTTTTTTGGGAGACGTAACATAATATAACGTTTGATTCCAAATCCTCAAAAGATCCTCGAATGAAAAAATGTTGACATCATGCAGAACATCTCTTTTTAATGAATAGTCTATTGTATTGATTTGGTTTTCCTTCAGAATAAGTAGGCAGCAGTTAAAAAGAACAGGACAGATTTAAAATCACTGAAGTGAAGACCAACCTCGGCTCTTCTTCCAGTCCACCGTCTATCTCAAGCTTAGCCTTCTTTGCCTGCAAACACACAAAACAAAAATGTAAAAATAGCTATTTGTATATGCTGCTTCAAGTCTGCGATATGCATCTTACTTTCTCAATACTGTAGCCCAAAAAAATATACTTTTTTCTGATATTTAAGCACATTATGAAAAAAATACTTAACCATTTAAGCCCCAAGCCTGTTTTTCAGGTCTCAGGCTCGAAAATGACATTCCCAGAACAAATGACTATATCTTCAAAAGGGGTAACATTTTTCTCAAAGCTATGATAAACCTGTGAGTTGGATGTAGGAAAAAAGTCAGAATCAATATAGATGTTTTTATTTTACAGTAAATTCAGATTGAACATAATAAAACAATTTAAATTATAGTTTCCGTAAAAAAAACAAAAAACATTACTTATAGTGAAAACCACCCTTGAATGATGGGATAGTAGACTAAAAGCTAGTACCCTGTATCAAGATTGATGCAAAACAAGTGCAATTTGACCCTTTTAGAGGTTTAGAAAAAATAAACCACCTCTGGGGTCATTTGGTGTGTATTTGCCGTTTCTCTGGAACCCATTGGTGGATTTTGGTGATTGAAACCTCTTTTTAACCGTTAGAGCCAATGGAATCGAGAGGGAAGTTCCTAAATCCACCTACACATTACCATTGAGGAGTGCAGTTTGCCCAAACCGAAAGCTATGTTACGCTCTGAAAACTAGGCTTATTGCCATAAATATGATGAGGGATTATCAGTAATCATTTCAAAGAGAGATTGACACAGAGACATTGGATTAACCTTCAGCAGCGTTTATATGCGTTTAAATGCCATTGAACACAACTTTGATCAGAAAAACAGCAAAGGTAAGACGTATTTGCCGTTTTGGCCCCGTAAAGCTAAGTTGTGTGTTATCTGGTTTTGTCTTCGCTGCTGCGGGTTTTGGTCGCTCAGTGATGATACTTATACCATTGGAATCTGTGGAATCTCAGCTTTCATATGATATATTGCTGGTGCAGATCCGATGAAGTATCAAATATTTATATCGTGAGTTATGTGCTAAGTGCGTTAGCACTCTTTCGCTTAGTGCTAATTCAAAGGCTCGGCGTTAGACTTGTGTTTTGTTTTGGTAAAAATTGTTCATATCGTCAAAAAAGCGCCGTAGCCCGCGGGGACTATGGGGCTTAACAGGTTAAGGTCAATACAAAAAATACTTTCCTGTTACCACATATCAAGAAAAAAAATAACACTAAAGTACATTTTTTTTAAATAAGCAAAAGAATCAGACACAAGAACAAAGTGCATCGTAGATATACTAAAACGTGCCTGATCGCTGCTGCAACTCTCAACTGAGGACAGAAGGAAGATCTATCACTCCTGAGCTAATTCCATCATCAGCTCGATAGCCCGAACAAGTGAGTGCCAATTATTAAAAATTGTTAAGCCCAGTAATTACTTCGGAACAATAGCTGTCAGTTATTCTTCTATGTTTTATTGACACCAGAAAAAATATAAAACACATTCACATTGCAATAGACCCAGAGACTATTTGCTCCTCAAATTCATGATGTGTGTTCTTAGATAAGAAAACCACCTTAAACCTGTTAAATACTTTGTTGAAAAGAAGGGAAACAATCTGCAAAAACAAATCAAATTACACCAAGGATTCCCTTTTAATCAAATTGAAATATATTTCAACCAACATAGAGCAGTGTGAATTCATGTCTTTTCTATGAATTAATGATGTATCTTATGTGATGTCCTTGGCCTTTATTGATGAGTATCTCTATATTATTCAGAGTCAACTTTACGTGTGAGATACAGACAGGGAAATCGAAATTCAGTTTCTTACAATACAGAGGAATAAAAGTTAAATATCCCAAAAAAAAAAAATATATATATATATATATACACACACCTACATAATCGAACAATTGCTTCTTTGTGTTACTGTAAAATATTGCACTGTTATAGAACGTCCTCGAAAAAGAAAGCTTGACCTCAATGACCCTCCCTGTCTTCAAACACGAAGGTGAAAATAAACAAAGAGGGTTGATTTACCAGAAATGTAAGACTTTTTTGTGGAAAACCATGTACAGTTACAACTTAAAACCAATTGGAAGAGAACGTTATTAATGCAAACCCCCAACCCCCCACTTTGTGTTGTGTTAAACTGTGTGCACACTCACCGGCAGCTCGGACAGCTCCTGTGAGTCGACCATCTCTGCAGCAGGACGACCGGACATGTCTGCACGCTCAGCCTACTCTCTGCACCTGGAGAGTGCGTCGGGACCCTGCTTTACACAAACACATGGGCACAGAATAAATTGGGGTTATGCCTTAAGTACTTTTCCGATGCGTGACTCTTCCCGCCCCTTGTTTCATAAATGCTCATCGATGCATGCCTCCCCTACCACTATCGCGGGGGTGATCAGCGGGGAGGTGGCGGCGGAGGGGAAGTGGGGCACCCTGGTCTAATCTCCTGTGCTGACGTTGCACAATGTCTCCACTACGCTTGTGTTTACTGTGGGATTAAGGAAGAGTGCCACTTTACATGTGACCCTACCTCCATAAAAAGAAAACATATTCTCCAGAAGCATTAGCTGCTCAGGTGCAAGCTGTTGTATCAATAGATGCCCCGAGGGGATAAGATCTAACCTCATTTTGTCCGCTGTTACTCAGGCCTTTCCCCCACGGCGGGGACATTTACCTAACTGACATACAGTAGGCTTATGTAAGTGAACTCAAAGAAGTATCACATTTTAAGGGAAATAAGGCCACGGCATGATGCACGGATGTTAAATAAACCACATACTTTACTTTAAGATATGTCAAGTACACTTGACACTTGCATTACTCCAAGCTGCAAAACTACAAAAACGAATAAAATAAAATAATGTATACTTTCTCAGCTGCATCTTACGCCAAGTGTCCATATAGCATTTTTCTATTTTGCAGAAAAGTAGCAGGGCACTGGGGAGCGCTTCATCCACAGTGACAGCAGTACTTCTCTAAAAAATTCTGAGAGCTTTAACTTGGCGGCCGCTCGGTTTTGAAAGAACCTGTTTTTTGGGACCTATCCCCGGAGCTGGCTTCCCTCTTGCCTGTGGCAGTACGTTGTGACTATTGTTGTCATGAAACTGGAATTTCTCATTTAAATACAGTACCCTGAATAATATTTATATTTAATACCATTGGTGATACCACCACTCCACCAGTATATACAGACAACATTGAGGGCAATAATTATTGATGATTTTATTCAAGTCAATACTACTTACCAGGGATGGGAATTTGAAGGCAAGTGTATATTCGAATATTCGACCCCCCAAAAAACGGTTAACCGATTAACCGAAATGTACATATCCTATAAAAAAAAAAAAAAAATGTGGGAAACATTTTTGCAAAAAAGAAAATAATTAATTTAATTTTGAAAAATAAATAAATACATGTTCAAATAAGTATAGAAACCAAGTCGAATTTGTCATATGTATTGAACTGGTGATCACAGTTTGAATAGTTGACAGCTATAGGCCTACAGCTGTCAAGCTTAAAACATAACTTGGTTTTCTGATGGATTTGGACATAAACGTGAGTGAAGTATAACCTGACGCGAGAGAGAGAGAGATCAGCACCTGCAGCTCTGCCCGCTGTGAGGGACCGGTGAGCGGAGCAAAACACACCATTAGACTTAACACACTTAGCTATGGCACTGCCGTATACATTGAATTATTCCATTTGATAATATGTAACCAACTTTAAAATTACAATAAAAATATTCATAACTCATATTCGAATACCTGAATAATTTTGAATATTCGATTAATTGTTCCCATCCCTACTACTTACTTAGTATCCTGCTCTGTTGTTATATTTGAATGGTCTACACTCCAGTGGAAGTTCAATCCCCTTAGCACTTTAATAGTAAGATGCAACATTTGTTTGAATATTGTTTGTGAACTTTATGTTGTGCTACGTATGGTGATTTTATTTTGCTGACGCTAAAGACATTTTTTATTTACATTTAATCGACATTAAAACAATTTGAATCTGAATTTTAATAAAAAGACACAAACTGTTGTGTTTAAGATAAGAGTACACAGAAAGCTCAGCTGGTATCCGGAGATCCATACTTAAATTAAACAGTTTCAAATATTCAGTATCAATTTATTTGCTATTCACAACACTCGCTGAGGCTAGCTCTAGTTTGTCTTTAAAATGCCCGCAGTTGTGGTGGTTCACAGCTAAGACTGCAAGCTTTTACACCCCTGGTCCGGACCTCGTCGCCTGGCGTCTTGGACGTTAATGCTATCGGGTCTTGCTCTTTCTACGTGGTAGGCTCAAGGCCCCAGGCCTTACTGCCAGCCAGGGCGCAATGCTCGAAATGCATTAAGGGTCTGCTGAAGGGCAGCAACCCCCCTGTCTTGAAACATGGACCCTGACTTGTATTACAGGCTTTGAGGGTTTGAGTTTTTTGTCATGTCATCACTAGGGCTGCAAAATTAATTAAAATGCATTGAATCCACAATATGGACTAGTGCAATTGCAATATAGGAAATGTAAGCGCAATATTTGCTAAAGGCAAAATATGTGAAAATATCTGGCCTACAAACTGTTTTCTACTTCACCATAATAATAATAAAACAATAAATAATAATAAAAGAATAAGTACACATTTTAAATCCCTGAGATTATTACAATATATTTTCCGAAGATAATGTTAATAATGTTTTTAAAATCACCATTCCCCCTAATATCGAGAATAATATCGCAATTTCAATTATAAGACAAACTAATCACAATTAGTTCATTTTCTCTAAATCGTTCACCTGTAGACATCAGCATTCACATCTATACATCCAATGCGTTTATGATTCCATTGTTTATTTGGGAGCAACTATGTAATCTAGACTCTTAAAGTGGCACTCCAAGTGCATTAGTTTTAGGCAGTTAACTTTAAAAACGTATAAAATATTCTACCAGTGGAGGCAACGAGGTCTGCCTACAACAGACTCCTCAAAATCCTAGTCTATGTATCATAAAACTGGATTCCAAATCCATATCCATGTTTTCACTCCAGCTGAGCTTAGATGGTGTTACACTGCCGCTGCTCATTTGACAGATTTGAGTTCAAAGCCACCGTCACTCCTGATGTTGACAGAGCTGGTCACAGCTACCTCTGCCAGCATCTCAACAACACTCTGATTGAATGGCGCGGCGTACGAGGAACATCATC
This sequence comes from Notothenia coriiceps, assembly GCF_000735185.1. NCBI lineage: Eukaryota > Metazoa > Chordata > Actinopteri > Perciformes > Nototheniidae > Notothenia > Notothenia coriiceps. Next base: position 3,434 of record NW_011353994.1, on the reverse strand, counting down.
GCCATGACACAGGATCAGCTTCAAGTGAGTATCAAGGGGACATCACAGACCATGGAGATGGAGCGATAAACAAAACATCTAACAATGTGTTAGACTTTACTGGAAATAGATTCTCATTTATTTGACCGATGATGATTTTCTAAAAAAGGAATATGTAATCTTAATCAAAAGGCTCCATAGTTCAAAAAATACAATTAAAATTGTAACTGTCACATAAATCATAGACAACATTCTAATTTTAACAAAATCAGTTTGAAATGCCTAAATAGAAAACTCTTGATATAAATCTGTGTATGTTAAGTTGATCAGTGTTTGTCATCTTAATTTGCCTGTGGTATTTTCTTTTGGTACAGTGTAACCTGCAGCAAATTGATTTGATTTCAATTGCATTGATTAACGGTTATTTTGTCTGATGGTGAAAATGTTTAACATGTGTAATATCTTTCTAATAAATGTATCTTGTTTTTTTTGTTTTTTTCAGATAAGATATTACAGTAGAAGTGTAAAAATAATCTCCATCTTTTCGGTGGTTCTTGGCTGTGAAAGATTCAGACATCTGTTCCGCTACAAATTAGTCCAGAGTACAAACCTGTACCCATGGTGTTGGACTCACTCAACTAGGAATCTATTACTATTTATTTGACAATATTACTCAGAAAATTATTATTTTAAGGGTTGTGTAATGACCTAACAATTTCCGAAAAACATTTTAGAAAGATGCATGTAACTTTATAGTAATTATAAAAAGGGAAATGGACAATCATCTGAGACAGTTTTTAAGGAATTGTTGATTTAAGACTACAAACTGATCACTTGTACCCAGAGTTCCTTTAAATACAATAACATAGTTGTACTTTTCTCATAAACCTTCCAGAGAATTTACAGTCATTGTTTCGTCCAGAAAATGTATTTGTGACCTATAAAATGTTTTACTTTAAAGGTAGGGTATGTAAGTTTGAGAAAAACCGGCTCGAGACAGCTAGAATTTGAAAATACACGACCGGAGAAAATCTGCCACTTCCTTACAGAGCCCCTCCTCCAACACACACGAACGTGCACATGACCAATGAGGGCAAGAGATAAGTTTGTGCACAGATGGAAGGCTAACAGGCAGGTAGGCCATCCAGTTATTTTAGCCGGGCCAGCTAAAATGATTGGTCGTGCTTTTTACAGTACTACGGCTTCCACAGATGACATTTTTGTATGGATTTTTTGTCAAAGCACTTAAGGTATTCATTGCTATCGGGATGTTAAGAGCATTCCATGGAATATAACAAGAAGTGTATCTCGAGCCGGTTTCTCAAACTTACATACCCTACCTTTAAGGTCTTCCGCAGAACTATTGTTGATAAGTTACAGAGTCTATATATCCTAAAGGACTGTTGTAAGTGAGGTTCCAAACAATATTGATGGCAGCCTGGTTTGGTACTCGTCGAGAGTCAGGATCTGGAATTCTCCATCACTGTAGTGTAATCCCTCTAACCCTGGACATAACCTGATTGAACCTCTCACCTCTGGTTACATTACAGATCTCTGTAAGCCAAATCAACTGGGCACAAGAACAGTTACTTTCCAGACATCATAAAGTCCCTTCAGCATCAATGTGTTTGCACCAGTTGTTCCTGCTCTCTATTCTTCACCATTTGTCCATCTCTGTTGTCCTTGATGTTATTTATATTTGCTTTGAATTGCATTTAGCAATGCCATACAAAAAAAGTCCTTCCTTGTGTGTGTAAAGGGCGGTTCTGATCAGTTTCTTATTGGTTTCAAATTATTTTACATTGGTTGCAGCAAATAAATCTCTTATGAAGACAAATACTCTCGACACCTCAGTGCCAACACCTCGGTTTGATCTAACACCCATGTCTGCAGTACTGTTTGTCCTGCACAGACAGCATTCACACCGTTTGACAGACATCCAGGCAAAGCATCGCCTCAAAGTCCCTCTCCATGTCATCTGCAAATGTTAGCCGACAATCGTTCCGTTAGCTGAATCCAGCAAATAACCTAGTCCAGGACAGTTTGCTGTGAAGGTGAAGTCTGACATCAGGCTAATTCCTGGGAGAGTAGCTAATTTATATTGATTTAAACACAGATAGGAATGAACATAATTTGCCCAATCAACACATGAAGTTAGATAAAGACAACTAACGCTATCTGCTACAATGAGTTATTATCCCAGGCATTAATTAAGCTTAGCATTGCAGCATTTAGACGCTACCGTGCAAGCTTTCCAGCAGAAACGTTAGCTTACCAGCGTAAGCAAACAGAGTCATTACATTAACGCGCTTTAACGTCAATTATATTAACAAAAAGTGTCACTCTCTGAAGATTTCCCATGTATACTAGCTTACTTGTCTCTGGTTAAAGGAAATTAAATGACTGCGCTGGCTGTAAGTGACTTAGTTTTGCCCGGACATGAAAGTTTTCCGCTCCAGTACTTAGTCGGAACCCGCAGCAGCCATTAGAGTGGGTATTGAAATGGCATCGTGTGCAAGCATCTCACTGCCACTGCACACAAACAGCGAAGCTAATCACAACACAAACTCTGCCGACACACCAAAAATAATTAAATCCAGTCTTACCATTGAAGGAGTGCACGAGAAACGCTCTTAATCAAGCGTCTTCCACTGAATCCACAAGCTTTGTCTGTTGTTAGGGAGCACTATTTTGCAGGAAGTTTTCATTGGGCCTACTGCGCATGTGCAGCATGTTTCACAGTAGTCCTTTCTTTGGCTCGACGGAGGACGACAGGTGTGGTGGGGCGTCAGCAACACAGGTGGGTCATTTTTTTTATGTGGTGCCTTTGGTGTCCCCAGTACAAAATATGTTGTATTTTGTCTAAATTTGGACAAATACTAATTACATATATGATATGCACATCTAAGTGGTTTTTTTCATTTGAAAAGCTTTGATTAAAGCAGTGGTTGTCAAAATGTGGGGCGTGACAGGGGGGCGCGAGAGACCAGGAGGAAAAATGGTTATTTAAAAAAAAGAAAAAAAATGAAATCATATTTAGAAAAATTATTGATTCGAAAATAATATGATACAGTACTATTACGTCTGGGTCTCTTCATAGCCGTGGGAACATGTTTCAAATGGGGGGTGCTGTGGGGATGACACCAGGGCCGGTTTTGACCAATTTGCTGCCCTATAGGCAAGATTTTAGCTGGCAATGAAAAACCTCTACAAAAGCTACAAACAGAGAAACATATTGACATGGTGGACAGCTTATATAAAAAGGCTTCAAATGTATACTATTTAGTATTGCATGAACATTGAACATGTTTTAATTGGGGGGTGGAATTCACATCCTCTAGGGGGGTCCGGGGGTGCCCCGCCGGGAAGATTGTTTTTAACATTTTAAAGTAAAATGCTTCAATCTGGTGCACTTTGAGCGCCCAATTACTAGAGACTGATCTAGGGGATACAAC
>NW_011353993.1:0-16588 GCF_000735185.1 Notothenia coriiceps | reverse complement strand
CAGACTGAGCGGACAGGAAGTCAGAGCGTTAGTGAGCGACAGGAAGTCAGAGCGTTAGAGAGCGACAGGAAGTCAGAGCGTTAGTGAGCGACAGGAAGTCAGAGCGTTAGAGAGCGACAGGAAGTCAGAGCGTTAGTGAGCGACAGACTGAGCGGACAGGAAGTCAGAGCGTTAGAGAACGACAGGAAGTCAGAGCGACAGGAAGTCAGAGCGTTAGAGAACGGCAGAATGAGCGGACAGGAAGTCAGAGCGTTAGAGAGCGACAGGAAGTCAGAGCGTTAGAGAGCGACAGGAAGTCAGAGGGTTAGAGAGCGACAGGAAGACAGAGCGTTAGAGAACGGCAGACTGAGCGGACAAGAAGTCAGAGCGTTAGAGAGCGACAGGAAGTCAGAGCGTTAGAGAACGGCAGACTGAGCGGACAGGAAGTCAGAGCGTTAGAGAACGACAGGAAGTCAGAGCGTTAGAGAGCGACAGGAAGTCAGAGCGACAGGAAGTCAGAGCGTTAGAGAACGGCAGACTGAGCGGACAGGAAGTCAGAGTGTTAGAGAACGACAGGAATTCAGAGCGTTAGTGAGCGACAGGAAGTCAGAGCGACAGGAAGTCAGAGTGTTAGAGAACGACAGGAAGTCAGAGCGTTAGTGAGAGGATGATGGAGGTGTGGAGCTTCAGACCTGAGAAGATGGGCAGCGTGAGCTCGGGATAGGTCCGGGCGAGTTCCTCTGACAGCTGGTAGTAGGAGACGGAGTAGAGGTGAGGCAGCGGGGAGGGGGGGGTCAGGATGCCGTCGCCTCTCTGGATCTCCAGTTTGTGGGCGTACCGGAAGAGCTTCGGCTCCAGGATCTGTCACGACATCATTCATTAATTACAGATAAAAGCGTTAGGATCCCATGAGAGCGATCTGGTTGAAAGGAAAAGTTAAGTACTTCTTAAACTGCTGTGACTATGTACACCTTTTAGGATAATGTTGCTACTGCCCAATTGTTTTTATTTTATTTAATGTCTTTTTTTTATTATATATATTTCAATTTTATTTTTTTAAAATTATGTCCTGGCTTTTTTTTGCCTTTCACATTTTTGATGCAAGTTTGAGTAAGCTATGTCCTGTCTTTTACATAATGTATGTTGTTTAAAAGAATGAAAAGTGTATAAACTAGGGCTGTCAAACGATTAACATTTTTTAATCAGATTAATCACAGCTTAAAAATTAATTAATCAGATTAATCACCATTCGAACTATGTCCAAAATATGCCATTTCTTTATGTATATTGTTGTGGGAATGGAAAGATAAATGAAAGAAGGCGGATATATCCATTTAACATACAGTATGTTTATTATAACATTGTTCAGTGTGTCAAAATGAAAGACAGCCCACACACCTATCAATCATCAAACCGTGGGGTCTTATTTCATTACGCGTTGATTTCTATCAACACGTAATGTTGTATCGATGTATATAGAGATGTACTACAGCAAAAGTATTCTCCGTCGGGACTTCCTGCAACAACACCACGCCGTTATCTTGATTCTGATTGGCCAGAAGACATTATCAAAGATGTTCTATTGAGAAGACGATCACTACGTGACAAACATTTTCAAAACCGTTTCTAGTCTTCGGTATTTCCAGACAAGTGGCTGCTGAAATCAATCTTACTAACTGCTGTCTGTGCAATTTACTCGGCGCGAGTTGGCGGACTTTATTTTGCTTACTTTAACATCATTTTTCATGGTGGGGTTAAGGTGGGGCTAAGCCATTTCTTGGTATGGGTGTAACCTATCCCAGCGCTGCCACTGGTGGGATGTATGGTGCGGGCCATTCTGCACATGCGTTAAATGCGTTAAATATTTTAGCCCAATTAATTCAAAAAAATGATTACCACCGTTAACGCGATCATTTTGAAAAAATTATTTAAAAAAAGGGAATTTTGAAAAAGTCGGAATTCTGAGAAAAAAGTTAAAAATAAAGAAAAAGTTCTGAATTCTGAGGAAAAAGTGAATTTTGGAAAAAAATGCTGAATTGTAAGAAGATTAAAAAAAAAATGAAAAAGTCAGAATTCTGAGAAAGTAAACTATGAGAAAAAAAGGTTTTGCCCGGGACTCAAACAGTTACAGAGTAGTAATCTTCAGCAGCCGAGCACAGATAAGCATCTACCTAATCCGTCAGAAATTCAAAGACTTCTCTGAGTAAGATGGGTTTTCGGTTGTTGCCTCGTTGAAAACAGATGTAAGCTCAACTGACAACTTGAGTGACAGCACAAAGCAGTACGAAGCGTTCTTTGAAAAAGCACAGCGCAAAGGAGTCTCCGCGATGACTGCCCTGATGTGATTGCACTTTGATCTCGCTGGCAAAGGGACTGCAGTTGTTGTTTTCCCTGTGATTGTTGATGTCTCAGTGATTGCACTTCATCTGAAAAACATAATGTTTATATACATTTCCTTTTAGCTTTGTATTTTACTCACAGAAGGCAGCCGTGTTCTGACAAGAGGGGAAATGTTTGAACTGGGCAAAGTTTAGCCGGGAACCGTTGTAACACCTTCAGAAAACATGCAAACTTTGACTACTGCTCGTTTTGTTTTTCTACTCCATGTATCCTTGTTCAGGCTTTTCAATATGTGTGCAACAGGACTGGCTATCTTTAGCTAGCTGCACAAACAGCTCCTTGCCCCTAGCATAATGAATCTGCTGAACATTAGTTTTATCACTAGCCTAATACTTATCTCTTGTGGGCCACGGTTCTGTTCCTCTAATTGTCTGGAACAATTTCCTGCTGTGCACTTACACATGTCTCCTTGTTCCTCTCCCCCTCTCCAGAGGTTAGAGATGTCTGTGAGATAGGATATGAAAAAGAGAACCTGCATTTATATGAGGCTTGTCGGTGCACATCCTCAAATAATTGTGCTACTAGAAATAATTGAATTGTATCCTAGGGAGATTTCAACAAGTCCTCCAACCTGATACGAATGTACATATCGCATGAAATGGAACATGTCCTAATTTAGCAAATCTTTAGCAAATATCTGTTGTAAAATATATAAGCTTGTAATTTTTTGGGGAAGGACATTTGTGGAGTTTATCACCAATGATGCACTGAATCAATATGGCAAACAAAATATATGTAAATACTAATAACAAAGGCTTAAAGATAACTTTGTCTCATGATAACAAAAACCCAACAGTGATATATATACATTATATTTATTTAGGATGCTTTAATGTTCAAAAAGCTCTGTATTTTTCTCATACTGCCTGTGCTGCAGCACGTCTTTTCACCCTTTGTCTGAAACCAGAGCCCAGTCTGCTCTGATTGGTTGGCTGGCCTGCTCTGTTGTGATTGGTCAACCGCTTCCAGATGTCCTGCCCCTTAGACTATCACGTACAATGTGATGGAGTCCATAGATGAGAGCAGCGCTACGTCATTTCCTAAAAAGCTGTGTGTGAGAGAAACTCCCTCTGGAGGTAACACAGGGATTTGAGTCTTTGCTGTCTTACATGTACAGAAACCTGTAGAACACACTACAGAGAGGGAAACCCCTAAACTCATAAAAGGGCCCCTTTATAAATGATAATAAATAACTGAGTAATACAAAGACCCAGCATTTTCATTAATAACCAGCTCTTAATAAGTGAAGGTGAATAGTCATAATGAAAGTCAAGTGTATAATAGAGCATTCAGGAATGTTTAACCTTCCATCTGTGTGTGTTCAGCTTGATGTGTGAGAAGAGGATCTTCGAGGTGATCAACACCTCGCAGCATCCGTTCCTGGTGAACCTGTTCGGCTGCTTCCAGACTGCAGAGCATGTGTGCTTTGTCATGGCCTACTGCCCCGGAGGAGACCTGATGACACACATCCACGCCAGCATCTTCACAGAGAAGCAGGCGCGGTGAGCACACACACTCCTATCAGGGACCAAGGCCCAAATACAGGACGGAGCGTCTATTAATAACTGTCTCTTTTAGGTTTTATTCTTCCTGTGTGCTGCTCGGCCTGGAGTTTCTACACCAAAACAAAATAGTTTACAGGTAAGTCCTTCTCTGGCTGCTTCAGGAAACTTCTACATTGTTCCTAGTGGCACTTCAGAAGCGTGTGTGTGTGTGTGTCCTTCAGGGATCTAAAGCTGGATAACCTGCTGATGGATGCAGATGGTTTTGTCAGGATAGCAGACTTTGGTTTGTGCAAAGAAGGTGAGAACATTATTATGCTCCAGTAAAAGTCAAACTCATTCTCTTATGTCATGTAAACGTTTTTCCTACAGCACAAGGCAATAAGTCCGCAGTGTATCCGTATCATAGTTGGAACAGAAGTGTAGAGGACAGGATTGTGTGTGCAGGCTTGAAGTGTGAACACATTGTTTTGTTTCAGTCTCCTTATTTAAGTGTGTGTGTGTGTGTGTGTGTGTGTGTGTGTGTGTGTGTGTGTGTGTGTGTGTGTGTGTGTGTGTGTGTGTGTGTGTGTAGGTATGGGCCACGGGGATCGCACCACAACATTCTGCGGCACACCAGAGTTTCTTGCCCCAGAGGTACTGACAGACAACAACTACACCCGCAGTGTGGACTGGTGGGGGCTGGGGGTCCTCATCTATGAGATGCTGGTGGGGGAGGTTAGTACAGACCTCCAACAATCAGCAAACTGAAGGATGCGATGCAAAGCAGGAAACTGTTCAGGGCTCAGGATATTGCAAATGAACAAGAAATCCTCTTCAGGTCAGACCTCTTTGCCCACATGCAGCATAACAACTAATATAACAACTCAAGGGACACGAGAAGGTGAAATGGGTATTATAATAATAATAAAAGAAATAATGATCCCTCTCGGTAAAAGAAAGGAAGACCTAGGACAAAATGAATAAATATAATCAAATAAGAAAGCTTATTTAAAAAAGAAAAAAGGCAAGCTGCAGGTAGAACCACAACTACATATTGAAAATGGATTCAGAAATCACGAGTTCTGAACTGTGGACACTGGAATGAAGAAAGGAGGGATCTCTTTGCTGACAGAACAAGAACAGCGACCATGAACTATTTCAATGTGTTTATGAACATGTGATTATTGTTTTAAGACGGACTGGTCAAATGTGACCCTCTCCTTTTAATATACAGGAAGTGCAGCAGCGTTTGCCAAGATCTGTAGACTGCTTTTAAATGTGTGTCCTGTGTTTAGCTCCGGTAGACTCACAGTAACTCAGGTGATCCACCACTTCATCTGCTCTCTGTTCCCCAGTCTCCTTTCCCCGGTGACGATGAGGAGGAGGTGTTCGACAGCATCGTCAACGATGACGTGTGCTTCCCCCGCTTCCTCTCCCCTGACGCCGTGTCCCTCATGCAGAAGGTTGGCTTCCTATCACATATTCCCTTCAGTTTCCTCCTGGTGTGAGCACTGTGTGTGCTGACGGTTCTCTCTGCTCTCTCTCTGACTTCCAGCTGCTGCAGAAAGCTCCTGAGATGAGACTTGGAGGGGGAGAGGGAGACGCCTCGGAGATCAAAAGACACAAGTTCTTTCAGGTGAGGATCCAGGAGCTGCTGACCTCCTCACTCTGAAACTCCTTCTCCTCTTCCTTTACAAAACATGTCTCTGGGCAGCTGCTCTTTAGCCCCAACTGCAGACCAACAGCTGTCTCCAGTTCCAAGCAGGAACAGTTGATTCACTTGGTGGGGGGAAACTTAGGACCTTTTTGAGAAAGCTATTGGACCTGTGGTCAAAGAGTTGGTTAGTTTGTCATCAGATCACATGGGTTATGAAACGTGATGCATGGAACCCTACAACAACAGCACTCCTGATGGAACTAAAAGCTCTGAGGGAAGTTGGAACAGCAGTTTAATGAGAGCTGAAGTCAAAGGATTTTCAAATGAAAGAAATCCATTAGGATGACTTCACATGTATTATCATGAGGATGTCAGCTAAAGCGAGCAGTAGAAGTGAAAACAGAGGGATTCTCAGTTAAAAAAAAGCAAACAGATCAAAGCAGTCAGTGGATGTGTGAGTGCCAGAAGCACTGAAAGTATCATTTGAAGAGATGGAGATCCTCCTCAGCTTTGAAGTGCCGTCCTGAGTGTAGACCTATCATGAAACTGAAACTGTTCACTGCAGATAAACTAAGTTCAAGAATGACATATGGTAGATAGAATCACTTGTAGATGAATCTCAGTCCAGAGATAACAGGAATGTAGAAGTTGAATGGTTGCTGTCAGCTGACTGTGTGTTCTTGGACAGGGGATGGACTGGAGCACTCTGCTGGCCAAGAAGCTGAAGCCCCCCTTCTTGCCGGTCATCAGAGCGCTGAAGGACGTCAGTAACTTTGACGAGGAGTTCACCCGTCTCAAGCCCGTCCTCACCCCCCCACACACCCCCTGCGTCCTCACCGCCGAGCAGCAGGACATCTTTGCTGACTTTGACTTCTCTTCCATGAGTTGACCGAAGACACTGTGCTGCCACATGTTTACAACAACTTTTATTGGCCACAAAGTGCTTCTGATTCATTGGAAGCTGAGAAACTACATTTGTGCCGATTTCCTGTCCGCAGTTCCAGGTGCCATCACTCTGGCTGTCAGTGGCTCCATCCTGCACACGCTGCACAACTCACTCCTGTTCACACCTGCTGAGTTGGATTTCATGATACAGAAATGATTTTTTAACATGTTTTGTCTCTGCCAAATTCATTTTGAACTGATCATGCTGACTATTTCTATCATGAAGCGGTAGGATCAGAAGGCTGAGCGTTAACAGTTCACACTTTTTACAAATGAACACTTCTCCAGCCCTCTCAATCCAAAGCACTTAAGTGTTAATGTTTGTGATCTTAATGAAGAGACTTGTCCCTAAAGGCCATTACATTCCATTACACAGCAGTTGACCTTTTGCTGTGTAATGGAAGCATTATACGTCCATCTGTTGTTAACCTTTAATGTGTTGGGATGTCACATCATGAAAATAGCGCATTTGTCAACTGAAGTTCTTTTGCAGATTTCTCCGTCAATATAACTGTCTGTTATTTTTAAAGAATACAATCATAATGAAAATGTTTATATAGAATAAACCAGCCTAAGTGTGAACAATTAGAAGGAAATATAAATGAATAAATATAAGTCTGCTGGAAAACGTTTCATTAAACATTTATTTATCCATGTGTAGATAGTCATTTCAAAGCTATAAAAAACATTGCAATAAAGTATTGCATATCATTCAGAAGTACACAACATGGATTACATGTTAATGAATATAAACCAGAGCTGTCAGTCCATATGGAGGTAATGCATTATCCAACACTACTGCTGTACATTGAACTCAGCATCACAAGTATTGCTGTCTTACAGGTTCCTATTGCACGAGACATAGCATCATGTACTGCTGCTCCACAGTACTCACTCACTCACTCCGTTCAAATAGCCATATACTAGTTTCAAAAGGATGTCCAATATAAAATAGATTGAAATGTTGTCCATTGAAAGTCATTCTGTACATCATGGATTCAATGCTAGGAACAATTCAGCTTCACTTCAAACAAACTGCTTTGAAAATAGAAAGATCAGGTTTGTCTTTAGAAGCAACTGGACCCTGTAGGACCTCTGTGCAGAATACAATGACTCAGCAATTAAAGCAATTGATCACAGAAACAGAAAGAAGATATCTACAATAAAAACAACAACCGTACAAAATGTATTCTCCAATGTGTTGATCAGGATGAGTGCACAGATAGGAATCTGGATAGTCTACACATGCACCTAAAACAAGTATATATTAATCATATGTTTATGCAATATTGGACATGTATTACAAGTAAACTTACAAAATGTTTCACAGTAAGGACACAGTACTCACACAGAATCACACAGTTAGGTACCTGTCTCTGTGGACATGGTACTGTATACTTGAATGGTTGTAAACAATTGTTAAATAAAGGCTGTAGTGCTGGTAACCGGTTGTCCACGCGAGACATCTATCTGTTGACAGCCACTTGGGGGAATGAGGGGGAAACAGGAAAAGTGCTGCAGCGATTATCACTGAGAGGAAACGACAACAGGGAATATAAAAGGTAAACTGCACACATAGAATAGCTGCCAGCACTGTGAACCTAGACATGTTGAGTACCCAAAAGTTTTTTGTTAGAAAATGTATAGTAGGGTCCCCAGCACATAGAAACTGTCAGATGCTAACTTGCATATGTTGGGCAATTTGCACAATTAGCATTAGCTAAAACTTAACAAATGGACTCACAGAGAGTACAAATATGGCCACTTTCTGGTTAAGATTACAATGGTTGATCCTGGAAATGTCAGAAATGGATTCAGCATCCTCAATCGGCCCCAGAACCACTCCAAAATTGCCCAACATATGTAAGTTAGCATCTGGCAGTTTTCTATGTGCTGGGGACTATACATTTCTAACATAAAACTTGGTGTACTCATTTACATTTCCGGGTCCATTATAGGACTCGAAGAGCTGGCAGACAGAGTAACAGGAAGAGTTTGTTCCACAAAGTTGTGGTCACTGTCGGATCCTCAAACCCAAAAGTTGTTCTGTCAGTGTTCATGCTTGCCATGTGTTCCTACACCTGGTCGCTGCCCTCCCTGAAATACACCTGCTCCCACACCACGGTCCCCCACACGCAGTAGAAACCCCACAGATTGTGGAAGGTTCCGCGGTCGAAGGGGTTCTCGTCGGCGCCGCAGTGCTTCAGGTAGGAGATGCGGTGGCGCGACATGAACTCCCAGGTGGTGGTGTTGAGAGACACCAGGTAGAGGTGGGAGCCGAGCAGCAGCAGCACCACGAGAGAGAGCAGAGCCAGCAGCACGGCCACCGCCAGCAGAACCCCGTCAGACCGCAGCCACTGCTGCCAGCTGGGGGCCGCGCTGAAGCCTGTCCTGAGGACACAACAGAGCTGTGTGATTCATCAGACCACAAAGGGTACATTAGGAAGGCCTTTTTGCCCTGCAGTAAATCCAAACAAAAGATCACTTTTGCTGTAAGGCCTCGAGCTCAATGTTTTTTTCTTTCTTTTGACCACAACTTATCTAGACCTACTAGGCTCTTCATCTTGGTTAAAAGTTGGTTCCAGGACCCGGTTCAGTCAGCATTTTTCCTTTTCAAAAATTCATTCATCGCTGTTACATTACGTTACATGTCATTTAGCTGACGCTTTTATCCTGCTGAAAAGTTTGGGAACCCCTGCTCTAGAGGAGATCTGCATGGAGGAATGGTGTGTGAAAACCTTGTGAAGACTTACAGAAAACGTTTGACCTCTTTCATTGCCAACAAAGTGTATATAACAAAGTATTGAAATGAACTTTTGTTATTGACCAAATACTTATTTTCCACCATCATTTGAAAATAAATTCTTTAAAAATCAGACAATGTGATTTTCTGGATTTTTTTTTTCTCATTTTGTCTCTCATAGTTGAGGTATACCTAGGATGAAAATTACAGGCCTCTCATCTTTTTAAGTGGGAGAACTTGCACAATTGGTGGCTGACTATATACTTTTTTGCCCCACTGTATGTGTATATATATGTATATATATATATATATATATATATAGATAGATATATATATATACAGTGGGGCAAAAAAGTATATAAGATCAGACTTTAGATGGAGGGCCCAAACAGAGAGTCCCTGGTTCTCGGCTGCAGACACTGTAATGCATTGTTTGGTTTTCAGTCGAATGATATTCAAAGTTTGAGAAATAACGCTGTTAAAAACGCTGTTTTTTTGTTGTTGTTTTTTAAATCAATGAATGTCAATTGGTATTGTTTTGAAAGAAATCATGATCTCAATAATGACTAGAATGTTTTTTTGAAGGATTTGTGTCCTAATGCAGCAGGCCTAGCAGAATCCTCAGTGTGGAGGGTGGTGTGAGGGTGTGTGCTCACCAGGCGATGTGCACCCCCCACAGCAGCACCAGCAGCTGCACAGCCAGGTAGAGCACGAACCAGCGGTGGTTCCTCTCCCCCACACAGTTCTCGATCCAGGGGCAGTGGTGGTCGTAGCGCCGCACACAGTGCTGACACGTCTGGCAGTGCTTCGACCGCATCGGCTGCTGCTTGGAGTCATTTAGAGGAAACATCATTATTTGAATCAAATGAACATTCATGGCACTTTAAGGTTTAACTTTAGCTGTTCTTCTGTTGTGATGAGTCCGGGGCTGATGACAGTTAACATGATGTCTCTGTTTCACAGTCCTGCCATAGAAAGCTTCTCTAACAGAATATCCAGGGCGCTGCAGAGATCTGTTCCCAGGGTTCAAGTATCCACACCCTCAGAAAACAAACGTGAGGAATAAAGGAGGATTATCTCAGTGTGAGAACAGGAAACACTGCATACGGCAAACAAAACACAGAAGTATATCTGACCTATTCAAAAAGCACCTGGATTATTCTTAGTTGGAATATTTCAAACAGATATAGACCTGGAATAAGGCTCAACATTTCCCTGCCCTTGTATCTGAGGTGTATTTTTTGTTGCATTAAATCAGAAACACTTTCCCCCGTGGTTCTTTATTACATTACATTTAGCTGACGCTTTCCTCCAAAGCAACTTACAATATGTTCTTCAACATCCATCCATGATGAAAGCTTGGGACTAAAGGGAGCAGGATACACAGTAGACCTGCTGTTGATCCCATAGAGCCATAGCATTTGTATTCATTATATTTTAAACAGATTGTCTGCTGTTAAAGCGTCTAAAAACTCAAAGTTAATGCATTTTCTCAAATTTCTTTCAATTCTGTCCAAGTTGATGTGGCTCTAAATGTTATATGGTTAGTTTGGAATAATGACCTCTACATAGGAAGGCATTTCTCTACCGCTTATCATTTAAAAATACATCTCAGTCAGATTAGATTGTTGTTTGTGTGTGTTGGTATTTAAAGACCTGTCAATCATTTGAGAATAATATCAGGTTCAAATCTTTCAACTTGAGTTTGGAAGATGGGTTGTGTTTTAAGTAGCTTGGTTGTTACAGGTTAGAGACTTCGTACAGACATTTCTGACTATTTTATTCTTATAAAAATGTTTGTCTTGTTTGCACTGTTGCACTGTTGAGGAACATGTGACCTACATGTTTAATTCATTGCATAACTACACCGTAGTTGTGTCTAAGACATGACAACAAACCTTTGAATCTTGAATCTCAAAGTCATAGTGAATACCTGTGGCGCTGTGTCATGTGACGCTCTGAGTTCAGGAGGAAGTACAGCTGTGTAACTGTGCTGCCTAGCAACACCTCTGTCATTCTATACCACTCATGTTAAAGTACTGTAGAACCTCAGGTGTCACACGAAGAGCTCCACTGGATGCACAGCACATGACAAATAACTGCCACGTACAGGCCATCAGTCCCACAGGCTCAGAAACAGCTTTTAGATTCAAATTCCTCTACTTCACAAGATGCTCTTCCCCTGATCTCCCTCTGTCTGCCCTTGCTTCACTTCACACACATCATCCAGTACATCCATACATTAACAACGGAGCAATGATAGCTAACGTCTGTGAGATGTGGTTGAAAGCCCCAGAAAAGGTTAGTAAGTGGCCCTTCAGTTGAATGTTTTAGTTGTCAAACCACTTTTCCCCCCAAGTCCAGACCTCACCTTCACACTCAAATTGAGGATTAAAATATATATATTATAAGAATATTATATTATATTTCTTTTGAAAGTTGCAGTTCAAATAAGAATACTTAAAGGTGGGGTAGGTAAGTTTGAGAAACCTGCTCGAGATACACTTTTTGTTATATTCCATGGAATGCTCTTAACATCCCGATAGCAATGAATATCTGAAGAGCTTTGACAAAGAATCCATAAAAAAATGTCATCTCTGGAAGCCGTGGTTCTGTAAAAAGCACGACCAATCATCTGAGCCGGCCCGGCTAAAGTAACTGGATGGCCTACCTGCCTGTCAGCCTTCCATCTGCGCACAAACTTATCTCGTGCCCTCATTGGTCATGTGCTGTTGTCCTGTGTGTTGGAGGAGGGGCTCTGTAAGGAAGTGGCAGATTTTTTCATGCTGTGTATTTTAAAATTCTAGTGCACTCGAGCTGGTTTCTCCAAAAGTACCTACCCCACCTTTAACCCACAAAATGATCCATTGTAAATCAATGACTCACTCCATGTTACTTAGAATGTTCCACACACGACTCCAAAGTGAACAAAGAATCAAAAACAGTGAATATTCTTGATCATTTGAAGTAAAGGGGGACTTGATCAAGGGGGACTTGATCAAGGGGGACTTGTTCAAGGGGGACTTGTTCAAGGGGGACTTGATCAAGGGGGACTTGTTCAAGGGGGACTTGTTCAAGGGGGACTTGTTCAAGGGGGACTTGATCAAGGGGGACTTGTTCAAGGGGGACTTGTTCAAGGGGGACTTGATCAAGGGGGACTTGATCAAGGGGGACTTGTTCAAGGGGGACTTGATCAAGGGGGACTTGTTCAAGGGGGACTTGTTCAAGGGGGACTTGTTCAAGGCAGCCTCAATGTATGAATGCTGACTTTTGTAGCGACTTGAGTATTTGCAAAGACATTTGTGCATAAACAGGCAACCTGAAGTGCCGACTTTCAACTGGATACATGAGACATCGATTATTCTTTATCACTTGTGTTGAGTGTGCAAACAAATGTTTGATATAGTTTCGCTTTTGTTAAAGATGCCCACAGTTTATTTCAATTCAGACTCTTTTACGTGTCTTGATTCTTTATGTACATTAGAGACGTGCAAAAAACGGTTTCTCTCTAAGAATTCATGCAAACATGAGGTGAGTAATTGATATACAAATCGTTTATTTCTGATCAAAACCTGTGTGAATACATATAGAAGTGTACTGATTCTGATCAGCCTCATGTCAGGGAGGCGTACCTGCAGCAGGCAGTGTCCACAGCGCCGCTGTCTCAGGGACTTGGTGGTGGGGGGGATCATGTCCTGCTGCTCCTCAGTCACTCCCAGCGTGAACTGAAACCACACGAGAAAACATTTCAGTTCAAGCATGACCTATCAGAAAAAGCATCCCTTAATATAATTGAGACTCATAAAAGGTGATGAAATCCTTCATTCATATATTTTCAAATATTTTGCCTTTACCAAATATTGTGCTTACTGCTATTTGGACTAGTCCATATTACAATTCTGTTCATATTTTTGTTTAAATGTTCAGCCGTTGTTTGCAAATTATGATTAAGATAATTTACAATTACAACCCCTAAACATGTGTCCCTATCAAACCTTATTTTAACCAGCAACATTTACTGGCTGCCTTTCCCAGTCAAAGCAGCTGCTTCTTTCACTGCTGATACTGAGACTATGTGGGTGGACATACATGTGAGGGTCATAAAGCACCTGCAGGTCTCTGTCCTCAGACAGGATGAAGCCGGGGTCCATGAGGGAAACAGCGAAGTAGAGCAGCACCGAGCCCAGAACCAGCAGCACGAACAGAACCGGCTGGACCAGCTGCCCCGTCTCCTCCTGCCGCCTCAGCTCTACACACATACACACACACACACAACAACACACAATTTACTCAATAAGACACACTGAAGTCCTGCTGACAGATACCAGGCTCATACTCAGACAGGTTTATTGTATAAAGCACGGTTTATAAGTTAATCATTTAACATTAAGTAGCGTTCCTCCTCAGAGTAACGTTATAGTGTTATAAACAGCCTTACCTGTATCATGCAGGAAGAGTATGAGGGTGATGACCCATGTCAGAATCACATGAGCTGTCCTCACCAGGAACCCTGAGCCGAACACATTCTTGAACATGGTGCTAGCATGTTAGAGCCTCCATATCTCAGCAGAGGCCCTGAGTCCTGAGAGCCGTCAGTGTGTAGCGTCATTAGCCATGGCGTTAACATCAACAACTAGCTAACGGTGTTAACGTTCCTGAAACATCGAAGCGTCCTGTCAAAAAGCTAGCGTTAATGTCGCTAACAGCTAACGGCTGTACTGCGACCGCCGGGGGCGCTAACCCGTTTTGTTTCGTGTGACTGAGCCAAACACTGCATTAAATAAATAAGTCGAAAAACACTATTTTAGAATTCTCGCTCTGATGTTTTGTTTTTATCCCTGTGCAGTCACAGCTGTGATTGGCCAGAGACGGTCACGAGACAGTCCAGGATAGGGTGGCCGGGAGGGACAAAAAGCCAGGACTGCGCATGATGATAGGATCCTGACTGTTCTGTGATTTCAAGCAGGAAGCACACTGGTAACTGCTAGTAGTGGGATTTAGTGGTTAATGGATAAAACACACATCAACAGATACAATTATTATTGTCTGTCAGAATATTGGATGTATTGTTAGAATGCCAGAAGCTAAAGCTGCATTTAAACGTATTATCATTCACTATCCTCTAAGGAGGCGACGTATCTTTACACACTTCAAAGCTGATATGGTGCACTATTTTTGCATTACTTTCCTTTTATTTCAAAATGAAATAGTGGATTGTTTTGCTATTGTGACTCAGTATAACTGTTCTGAAGGAAATATTCTCCAACAATTCCATCATTACACAGTAACACTTCTCTCAAACATATCATAAACATTTTTCATTCTTATCCTGAAACAGTTTGAAAATTAACTTTTGGCCTCTGAAGTGAAAATGGTATTTGGACAAATGAATGCACTGAAAAGACAGGGAAAGGATATAGGTTGTATTCTTTTGTATATATTTTTAGAAACATGTAAAAAAAAAAACTCATTGCTCGTCCCTTAATTTTGTTCTATTGGTTTTAAATCCCATGATATGTAGATGTTCCTCAACAAAGAGAGAATGACATGACATGTATGACAGTTTGATTTGATTATCTTCAAATACAGTTAAAAAATGTATTTAAACAATTGTGCATTTTTAGGCTGAATCCATCCCAGTTATCTTCTCCATCCTTCGCCCCAGCTCACTGAATCTCTGCTCCTCTCACACTACTTTACTTTTCACAGAGTTGTTGCTGAGCCCGCAGCTCTTTGGCCTTTTCTTCATCCAGAATGAGCGGAGTTTGCAGCGTCCTCCCTTTCAGCATCTCCAGGCCCTGCAGGAGGAGATGGAGGGTGAACTACACCACTGGATTCAGACTTCACAATGGGGGTGACAGCACTATGTTCAAGCTACCACTTATTTCAAATTTAAAACAATTAAAAAAAGAAATCAACTCTTGTAACTGCAGTTCACCAGTTGAAATCTCTTCAACATGTGTCATGTTTTACATGGATCTGTGGGCAGGTTCATGTCCTTACCTCTCCAAAGTAGGAGACCAGCGGTGAAATCTCCCACTGCGCTGGATCGTCCCCTGCTGATGCACTATGGGAAAAAGAACATGTTTAGATTTCATGGATGGATACAGATTTTCCCAGTCTATCTAATACTACATTCTCAAGCACATATTGGTCGCTGTGAGCATTTCTCCTCTCAAAAGCACTAAAAAGCTGAACATTTATTTAGTTTAGTTAAGAATTGTAGTCCTTTATTCCTTACAGGACGTGATCTCTTTAAAGCCAGATACATCGTCCAATAACAGATCCTTTTCTGTCAAACCAAACAGCACACTGCATACATTCAGCTGCTTATTTTTATTTTTAAACTATCTGAAGATTTGGGAATCCAACTAAATCCTTTAGGTTAGAGTGAAAGTCCTGACACAATGGGTGTTTTATGAACCTTGGAGCAGGGAGGGTGTTCCCGTGTTCATCACACAGAGTGGCTCCTGCAGCGGCCGCCCAGCGCAGGTGCTGAGTCAGCAGAGAGGCCCGGGCCGTGGTGGGGGTGTCTGTAGCAGCTCCGTCTGCGTTCTTCAGGGGGGAGAACTCATCCTCCCTCACAACCTCAAATGCAACGAAGTTCCTTCCAAAAGATAGATGGAGCATATTAAAAATGAACTGTACAGATACTGTTTTATGATTTAATGCTACTTTATGTAGAGTAAAACAACAGATGATAACAGCTAAAGAATATAATAGATTAAAACATGTACCTTGAGAATGGAAAGACATCAAACACAAATTTCTCCATCTTTATGCCATTAGGTTTGATGGGTTTGACTTGATTCCCACATGAGTCCACAAAGGGCACTTTCTTTAATGCGACATGCTGTTTCAGTTGGCCTTCAAACTTCCTGTAAGATGAAAAAAATCGTAGTAAATCAAGAGCATTTACTTTATAGAATGTCACAACAGGGTTTATCCTCTGAGGTCAGGAATTCACAAAGTTGTGTGGTAAAAAATCTGGTTAAATTTTTTGTTGTTTTTTTTAAATTTATAAATAGGGGACAAAAGTGTTATGAAGTGCAAACTTTGTTCTGGCGGGGTCAGAGATTCACTAAAACCTTCAGGAGTAGTCTGCTGGGGGAAATGAAAAATCCACAAAATATGTTTTAGAGTGGCCAGTTGTTAAAGCGTAATTCCAGAGTTGAGTTGTGAAAATATTTGACTTTAGAAGAAGAATTTGGACGGACAGACTGACAGACTCTAATTTATAACAAACCTGTGTATAAAAAAGCCAAGTCACACCTCACTACACAGTGTTTAATCCTCTTTGTTAGAGACCTTTTTTATGGAAGTAAAAACACAACAAAATAAAAATGAGAATTTTGGGTAATATACACAGCTGGTTGTGAG
>NW_011353992.1:22629-26624 GCF_000735185.1 Notothenia coriiceps | reverse complement strand
TTTTTTCTCAAAATATTAAGAATTTCTCACAAAATATTTTTTTTTAAATCGCAAAATATTAAGAATTTTCCCAAAAATCTTTCGCTTTGTTTGCGAAATATCTTCGATAAATATTACAATTTTTTTCGATACAAATTAAGATTTTTTTCGCTAAATATTACGATGTTTTCGCAACATTTCCCCCAAAAATCGTAAGATTTTTTTGAAAAACATAACATTTTTTTTTTGCTAAATATTACGAATGTTTCGCACATTTTTCCCAAAATATTACGATTTGTTCTCAAAATACAAAAGCACATTTCTGCCACTTTAAGGCATTTTAAATATACTTTATTGGAAAAGTATGATTTACTGATCAGGAAATCTCAAAATATAAAAAATCTTAAAATATTGAGATTTTTTTCCCCAAATATTCAAAAATGATTCTCAAAAGATAACGATAACGAAGTTATAACTTATCCCTTCATATTGTTTTGACATACTTTGTATCTTATTAAAAGAGACATTATTAAAAGAATCCTTCAGTGTGTCAAAATACTGAAGTTATAATAACGTTGAAATATTTTTTTTTTTTTTAAGTTAATTCAACATTTTTTTCTTTATCCAGACACAAAAGTTTTCCATTAAATTCGTGTGAGGTGCTTTTGTCCCTTTTTGTATTTTTCAGATGAATTATATACACTTTGCTTACTAAATGCATGTTTTAAATGACTTTGTACTGTACAGATATACATTATTTTGCAAGAATTTCATTCATTTTGTTTTTTTTGACAAGAAAGCAGTATCAATTATCATCTTTACATCTTATATCTCATGTTTGTTCTTTTTAAATAGAAAATGCATCACAAGTGTGGGTTTATTTATGTTTGACAGCTCATTGTAACACAGTAAACACTCATAAAAGCACATTTGAATGTTATAACAATGCATCTTAATACCGTTTGATTTCATTTTTACTATAAATGTATGTATGTGTACATTCTGTATATCCAATGCTTTTTATCTCGCTCAGTATTATTATTATTATTATACTTATTATTATTATAATGTGTGCCTCAGTTTTTTTTACACTTAAAATGATAATAAAGGGTTTTGAGTGACTTCGTGCCTTCTTGTTTCTTTCTGATCTCATACAATAAGTTGCTAACGGGCGCCCCCTGGTGGCTGAGCGTCACATCTCTACAGATCAATTCTACTCTTTTTTAAATAATTAAAATCATTTCTGACAGCCAAAAACATGCCAAGAAGTATGTCAGAGAGAGAGATTAATTGAATATTTATTTATTTATTAATTTCCCTATATTTAAGGCTATTACATGTTTAATTATATATTAATTATTTCTATATTTTAGGTTTTTAATGTATATTTATTTAATTTCTATATTTTAGGCCATTAAATGTGTATTTATTTTTTCAATATTGTAGACAATAGATGTATATATATATCTATAGTTTAGGCTATTACATTTATATATGTTTTGTGTATTCAAGGCTATTTAATATATATTTATTATCACAATGCAAACATTCTTAACATGTATTATTTAATTAAAAGTTATTAGTAAGTATTCATATTCACACAAGTCTGTGTGGTTGTATTTATTAACAGCTATCCATTTAGTCCACATATATAATTGTATAATATAACTGAGGACTATTTCCAAATGATTTATTTTTGTAAAAGATCAATTAATCTGTTTTTTTTTTTAATTGGAGAAAGTTCCAAAACGCTCAAAGAAAAAGGAAATCTGGACTTTAAATGATGTACAAAAGTTCTCATTGATTTTTGTAAATACTGATTCAAAGTTACATGCATATAGTTATGACATTAACTTTTTGAGATATTTTTATTGGTGCTATTGTTTGTTTTGTCAAACACTTCCAACACGTTTTCTTTGAAACACATAAATGAGTCATTTTCAAGGGAGGTTTTTATTCGTTTGGCTTTAAACGTCGTGTTTTCCGAGGGTCACCGAGCGGTCCTTGAAGGCAGCAGCAGGTCTGGGGCTCTGGAAGATTGTCCTACGTCAACAGGAGAGGAGCGCGTCCTCCCTCAGAGGAAACTTCCTCCAAATGTGGACACACGGAACAGACTTTGCGCGTCTTTCTGTGCGCTTTTCCCTGCAGGTGGACATGCTGGATCCGCGCGTAATTACGCACTAAAACCCGGATTAAAACACACTTTTCACCCTTTTTTCGCTCACATTCAACAAGGAGATGTTGGCGAGAAAGAGCATCATCCCGGAGGAGTTTGGACTCCCGGGGCTCGCCTCTCGGATGCCCCGAAAACCGGTGTTCAGGGACCGGGTAAACAAGGCGCGCTTCATCGCCAAAAACGGATCGTGCAACTTGGCGCACAAGAACATCCGGGAGCAGGGGAGATTCCTGCAGGACGTGTTCACCACGCTGGTGGATCTGAAGTGGCGGTTCACGCTGGTCATCTTCTCCACCACCTTCGTCAGCAGCTGGCTGCTGTTCGCCATGAGCTGGTGGCTCGTGGCGTTTGCGCACGGGGACCTGGACCCGGTGCGGCACAACGGCACACACTGCGTCACCGACGTCAAGTAAGAGAGATATTAGAGTCGTCAGTATTATAAAAAGTATATATAAAAGTGTGGTTTGGGTTGTTAGAGTGTCTTTTATTAGACTAAAAACATTTCTCTTCCACCCTTACTTGACGCAAACTCTCATCTCCTTCGTCTCTTCCTCCATTTTTTTATTCGATAAATGAGGAGGAGTAATACAAAAGAAAATATATTAATTATGGCAGGAAGTAACATAAGTTTTTCTCCCATCCTTACAGGGAGAGTTCAGTAAAGATTGTTGGAGGGGAGGGACGTTTTTGGCACCTCCCTCTCACTTTACCTCCCCCTCTTTCCCTCCCTCTATCTGTCTCTCTCTTTCCCATTGTCCCCCTTCCGGTATAATTACTTTTTTAAAACACTTTGAAGGTACTTGTTGTACTTGTTGAGTATTTGACTTTAATGCTACTTTCTACTTCTACTCCACTAAATCTCAGAGGCAAATAATGTCCTTTTTTTACTCCACTACTAATAACTTTGCAGATAAAAAATATGATAAATGATCATCAAATAAAAAAAAAGTTTAATAAACTGTATTGCACTCTAGGGAAAACTCACAGGCTACCCAGCAGTACATAAAGTTGTCAAAACAAATTATAATATTTACTTTACCTTGATGGATACGTTTCTTATTCTCATAAACTGGGTAGTTTTTCTAAATATAAGCAAAGTGATTCTTGATACGGGGTAACAAAAGGTCAACTTCATTAAAGCTGTATCAGAAAGACTTCAGAAAGATTTAAAGCAGCTGCAGAATTTTTATTTTCTAAAAATAATCCAACATTATCTGCCAAAAGCTAAACGACACTGACTCCGTTTGGCAGGAAGAAACGTTATATCATATTTTTAATAAATCTGAAATCCTCCAGCCATGATTAAAGAGGCCCTATTCGGCTTTTTGGCGTTTTCCCTTTCCTGTAGTTCCATAGGTTTTAGTGCATGTAAATGGTCTGTGAAGAACACAGTGACATCACTATGTATCACTCGCACTCCTATTGGCTAGCGCTCCAACACA
The DNA here is from genome assembly GCF_000735185.1 of Notothenia coriiceps. NCBI lineage: Eukaryota > Metazoa > Chordata > Actinopteri > Perciformes > Nototheniidae > Notothenia > Notothenia coriiceps. The sequence goes on along the minus strand of NW_011353992.1, from coordinate 23,027 downwards.
TTGTAGGTGATAGGCTAAGGGGCGGGACATCTCTAAGTGGTTGACCAATCACAACACAGCCGTCCAGCTAACCAATCAGAGCAGACTGGGCTCTGGTTTCAGACAGAGGGTGAAAAGAGGTGCTGCAGCACAGGCAGTATGAGAAAGAGTTTTTTGAAAATTAAAGCATGGAGACATGTCACAGGAGGAGACACTACATACTGATATACACCTGAACATCAGCAGGAGAGGACTCTTTAAAGTAGAGACACTACATACTGATATACACCTGAACATCAGCAGGAGAGGACTCTTTAAAGTAGAGACACTGCATACTGATATACACGTGAACATCAGCAGGAGAGGACTCTTTAAAGTAGAGACACTACATACTGATATACACCTGAACATCAGCAGGA
>NW_011353992.1:20559-22620 GCF_000735185.1 Notothenia coriiceps | reverse complement strand
CTCTACATACTGATATACACCTGAACATCAGCGGGAGAGGACTCTTTAAAGTAGAGACACTAAATACTGATATACACCTGAACATCAGCAGGAGAGGACTCTTTAAAGTAGAGACACTACATACTGATATACACCTGAACATCAGCAGGAGAGGACTCTTTAAAGTAGAGACACTACATACTGATATACACCTGAACATCAGCAGGAGAGGACTCTTTAAAGCACCAAAAGTCGACCCTAAAGTCGTGGTATTTGGTACCTGGTGGAGAATATCATGATATTTGATGTACAGCTCTATTGTGTTCTCTTGTCCTCTGTTCTTCCTCCACAGACAAATGTCTCAGGGTCGAGACGCCGCGTACGCCACGGCCTCCGGAGTGATGGTGGACAACCTGGCGCTGAGAGACGGACAGGAGGGGATCCGAGCGTTCATCGAGAAACGGAAACCAGTGTGGAGCAATGAAGCAGAGAAAGCCCACGACTGATGGACTGTTGACTCTAATAGAGAATGGGAGGAATATCCTACTTTTAAAAATGTAGATTTGTAATTGGAGACGATTGAAGTGTGAATTGTTGACTCGATGAGCCGTTGTGTGCCTTAGAAGCTGCAGTGTGGAGATGAGAAGGGAATTCATCTCTAATGACGAAATGGACTAAGAATGCTGCTCTCTGTATAATTGTAAATACAATAAATACGATTAAAAAAAATTGTTTTATATATTCGTCATACTATACTACGACTTTTGTAACTTTTTAGACATACTATACTATGACATTCTTACGTTTTTAAACATACTACACTATGACTTTTTTCTACATACTATACTATGAATTTTAAAACTTTTTAGACATATTATACTTTGACTTTTTTATACTTGTCAACATTTTTTTTTTTAAACAAGAAAGTATAGTTATCTAAAGAAAGTCAGAAAATATGACAAAGATTAGATACAACTTTATTGTTATCGCACATTGTGCAAGAAATTCACTTCGCATCCAACCAGTAAGTAAAAAGTTTAGATAAATTGCAGACGAGGTTGCATTTTATTAATTTCAAATACAGTATATTGGTTACAATACAAACAAGTTGCTGCATCTACGAGGCGAGGAACAGACCAGAGACTCATCTCAATTGAATATTTCACCTCCTCCTTTCCCTCACTCGCGTCCCTTCCTTGTGTCTTAGCTCCGTAAGATGCGAGCGAGAGACACGAGGAGGAGACGCGAGGACAGAGGAGTCCTCAGGTATTCATTGGGATGTCCTCGTTCACTCAAACGTCATTTTTAAACGACGTCTGTTAATGATATGTTCACAGCTGTATCCCCTCTCATCGGGCTTAACTGAATAACCCTTTAGAACCGGACCTTTTGTTGTTAAATATTTATTTAAATGAATAAATCTTTCTCTTGTTAGTCAAGGAATTCAATGTATGATGGTTGGTCCTGCTTTTGTGTTCCGTTTTGGTGTAAAATGTACATTTAAATAGTAATATAATGATAGTGAAAGCCTTTACTCTGAAAATGTGTGTCCTGTAGATCCCCACATTCAGGACTGTGAATTGTAAATAATTTAACTACCAAATATTTAACACAAAACTATAAAATAATTGTTATTTATCAAGATCTAGCCATTTATGAAATAGCTTTCTTAATAGCTATGTTTTAGTGACGTTCAAGATCATTAAACATGACTTAAATTGTTGGTATAACCTTAAGAAATGAATTGCACATAATAAGCTGTGAGCACTTTATGTGACGCTCCCCCTCATTCTTCAAGTTCTCCGTGTTCCTGGGTTGAAATCATAGACTGTATATATAACATTGAAATCGACCAGCTATGAAGGTGGGGGCGGGGCTTATATACGCGAGTAGTGAAAACACTTCCGCCTAGTCTGCTCTCGTGTATCCTCCCTTTCGTCTCCACTGGAAGCCTCTCATATTGGCTCCCTCAGCGATTGGGACGTCCTTCAACATGGCGTGTCTTGATCGATTTCCGGGTCAAGTCCCGGAGGAGGGGGGAGAGACGAGTCGAGGAAGGATATTGAGATGAACTACCTAGGT
>NW_011353992.1:18862-20543 GCF_000735185.1 Notothenia coriiceps | reverse complement strand
AAGTGCTCACAGCTTATTATGTGCAATTCATTTCTTAAGGTTATACCAACAATTTAAGTCATTTTTAATGATCTTGAACGTCACTAAAACATAGCTATTAAGAAAGCTATTTCATAAATGGCTAGATCTTGATAAATAATTATTATNATATTACACAGTTATTAACGGCATTTATATATTGCACATATTGCACATAGACACACCACAACACAGACTATATCACCCCTTGCTGCTAAATACCAACAAACTATGTGCAATATGTGCAATATATAAATGCCGTTAATAACTGTGTAATATATACCTGGCTGCTAAATCCTTAGAACTGTTACAAGGTGTGTATCTTGTCAATTGTGTAACTTGCTGCTTTTATACGCGAGTAGTGAAAACACTTCCGCGTAGTCTGCTCTCGTGTATCCTCCCTTTCGTCTCCTCTGGAAGCCTCCTCCCTCACCCCTCCTCGACTCCTCCGTGTGCATTTTAGCGATTGGGACGTCCTTTAACATGGCGTGTCTTGATCGATTTCCGGGTCAAGTCCCGGAGGAGGGGGGAGAGACGAGTCGAGGAAGGATATTGAGATGAACTACCTAGGTCGTATAAACATGGAACGTTCCACCTCAGAACCATTGAAGTAAAAGAGACGACTCTGCAGCTTTCAGACTTCCAGTAATCAGCAATGCGCGCTTTGGTCCTGGTGGTGTTAAAAAGGTTGTCGTTGCCATGCCGATTCATCGTGTCTCACTAATAATAAGACCTTCCACCGTGGTGTCGTCTGCAACATTGATGATGGCATAGTATGGCAACAATGTCTTAAAAACAGCACAGTATGTTGAAAATATGAGATGACATATCAATGTAAAAGTAACACATATCCCAAAAAACCCACATTTTAGATGCTTTCTAGTTTGACGAGAGTACAATTAAATGGAGAACAAGTATTAGTTTAAGAGATTATAAGACCAAATCTACCAAAAACACACACACTGCTGGTTGTTTTCCTTCTCAAGTGATATCCTTTCCACTGATGTTTAATTTGAGAAATCCATTATTATAACAGCCTAAAATAAGGTACTGTTTGATGTCACACAGTGAAAGTGTAATGTAACACAGCCTCAGTGCTGAGCTCCTAAAATAGTGTGTGATTTCAGTCGTTCAGAACATAGTGTTCCCGGTCGAGTCCAGATAACAGCGTTCACTTTGTGCTGCAGATTGTTCAGACTAAAGTTCAATTACTTTAGGTCGAATCATGTGACGGAGCCAAAAGGGACAAACGTAGACTTCACCTTAATGCTGCTTTTTCTCTAACTCTAGTGGGAAATAATGGAAAGCAAGAATCTTCAAGCTAAAATACCTGCAGTATAGATTTTGCCAGGGTGGAAAAAATGCACTTGTGTACCGGGGAATATCAATTTAAGCCTCTGTGTAATGTATACAAGATGTGAATTTATGATGATTGAACGTATCAATCAATGTTTATTTATACAGCCCAATATCACAAATGTCACATTTGTCTGAGTAGTCTTCAGTTTGTACAGAATATCAGTATGACAACACGACACCCTCTGTCCTTAGACCCTCTGTCCTTAGACCCTCTGTCCTTAGACGCTCACTGCTTGATAGCACGAAGGTCCGTTTACTCCATCCATCCATCTTCTCCCACTTATCCGTGGTCGGGTCTCGGAGG
>NW_011353992.1:17860-18771 GCF_000735185.1 Notothenia coriiceps | reverse complement strand
AAGATGAATCCACGAGGATGTCAACAGTCCTGTGGGAGCCATCAGGGAAGTAGTATGATGAGTCAGGCAGGACCGCAGAGACAGGTTCAGCCACGACTCGAAGTCCAGGACTCAGGCGTAGATAGACAGGAAAGAGACATTTGGGGAAGCTGGGTTATTGGGAACATGAGTACACGGGTACAGAGAGAGAGAAGGAAGTAAGGTGTCCCCCGACAGTCTAAGCCTAGAGAAGCTAAACTAGGGGCTGAATCTAATCGGCCCTAAATATAAGCGCACTCTTAAAAAACGGATAGGGTGTCTGCCGCCCAAACACAAACTGGAAGCTGATTCCAGTAAAGTGGATCTTGATAAGAAAAGGCTCTGGATCCCATTGTGCTTTAAAAAAAAAGAAAGAAAGAGATGCAGTTTAAAAACATATCTATATATTGTTAGGGAAACCCAGCCCTTAAAAACACAAGGATTGCCAATATAGAACATTTAAATATTCTGTTAATGTTTAGTTCTAGTCCATCAAAATGAGTAAACACTTTTTTTGCCAGCAGGATTAAATGTGAACTTCATATGAATAAAAAAACAACATGTCAAGTTTATTCATTTTTATTAAGCAATACTGTTCACTTACATTCCTCCTTCTCCAGTGTATCTCTTTTTTTATTCAATATATTTTTTCAAAAAGAAAAACAACAACATGGTTAGATCCGTTATGGATACAGGAGTAACATTGACCCGACTAGGGAACCAAATAAAAACAAAAATGGACACAGCATTAGGATCCGACGGGTAAAGGGTGGACTCCGCTGTGCTCTGACTACACCCCCCTGTAAACTGAAGACACATCCTCTGCACACATCAACCGGAGAACTCAAGCAGGTACAAGACATTCTTCCGTTTGTAAAAAGTAGAAGGAGAGA
>NW_011353992.1:11899-17679 GCF_000735185.1 Notothenia coriiceps | reverse complement strand
TTACAGCTTTCTGAAAAAAGATTGTTTTTAAAAAACACCAGCTCTACACGCACACACAAGCTAAAAATGGTAATGAGAGGGGGTGAAAACAGCTCTGATTATTTAAGGCAGGCTCTCTGTAAGGCGTTAAAAAAGTCCGTTGCTGTAAGCTCTCAAAAGTTAGTCCAAAGTGTCTCAGTGTGGCTTTGCGTGAAGACATCATCCTGAGTGCATTGTGTAAATGTGTCCATCTTTATACGTTTAAATGTGCATGTGATAACGTGTGTGTGTGTGTGTTTATATATGCTTTGGGTCGTCCCTCACACCGCTAGGCTGGGTGCTCCTCGGGGTCCTTGTACCAGACGACCTTTTTCAGACCTGCAGAAAGAGCAAGAAATAGAGGTCAGCGGGAGAGAACTGGAGGGCCTCAATGTAAACAACACGTCTACAGACAATAAGTGTGTGTGTGTGTGTGTGTGTGTGGGGGTGTGTGTGTGTGTGGGGGTGTGTGTGTGTGTGTGTGTGTGTGTGTGTGTGGGTGTGTGTGTGTGTGTGTGTGTGTGAATACAATGTCTCTGGTGTGAAAAGGGAAGCCAAATGGTCACATCCTGTTGGAGCCATTTCACGTCAATAGGATAATTATAGTTTGAATATCTGCAATTAATGTACTTAATTATTTGCTTTTGTGAATTACACTTGGATGAAAGCATGTTCATTTAAGTTCACTTTTAAATTGAGGACGTTCATGTCGATCGTTTGTGTGTGTCGTAGCTTTAAATCAGAAGTAATGTTCCACGTAATCATCGTCCAAGTGTTGAGCGAGTGCTTTGAGTCCACGTACCTTTTTTCTGTTTGTTACAGATAGCGTTCCATTCTGAGGAGAGAAGAAGAAAGTCGAATTAAAGGACTGAAATTAAAGTTTTTTTACATTTAGCTGTCGTTGTTATTCTAAAAATGGACTTGCAATCTAACAAATCAATAAGTGCAACCATTAAGACACAAACTCAAAGCGAGAATCGGGTACATTTCCCGTCTCTAAGCCCGAGCACATTTAAGTGCTACTGCATTAATTCACTTAAAGACAGACGGGCTACGTACTGAAGAGATTTAGTTTTTTTTAGAAAATATGTAGTCAAACGGATTTGTTTTCAGTCTGCGACGGACTGCGTGTAGACTCTTCATTTCTTTTTTGACAGAGTTAAGTATATTTAACTAGAGAGTATAATAAGTTCAAAAGATTACAAAAAACCTCCTTATAGTGTGTCGAAAACACGAAGGGAAAAAACACAGCATAGTACATCCGAAATATCTGAGAGGCCGACAACAAGTTACGTCATTTAAATAAATGAATCACCTGACAGGCTGAGAGTTCAAAGCTTTAAGTGCTACGGCATCAGCTTCACTTAAAGCCAGACATTTCTAAGTGCTACGTACATTTTGACTTTAGCAAAGATTCAGTCGAACAGATTGGTTTTCAGACCGTGTGCAGACAAAATACTACACAGTATAATAAGTTCAAAAAAACATAATTATAGTGTGTCAAAAATGTCTGAGAAGTCGACAACAAGTTACACATTTTGTCATTTAAAGAAACCATCCTCCAGTTGTGCTCACCTCTACTGTGATAGTTCAAAGCTTCCACTAGGTGGCGACAGCTGAGCAGCAGCTTCCCGTTGCTCTCGTCCTCCTCTGGGCGCGTGTTGGTGTTTGGGGGAACAGCGGTAGCGACGGGAGTGGGCGTGTCTTCCGGAAGCGTCTGTGGATCTGCTGGCTGTTGTTGGGCGTCTGTGGTTGTGGAGGCGGCGTTCCGGCTCTCTCCAGGCGGCCTGGCCTCGCTGATGAAACTGAGCCCCCACTGGTTCTGCAGCAGCACCCCAATGGCCGGGCGTTCCTCCTCCTCCAGCCCCCCAATGGCCGCTCTCGCCTTCACCTTGGAGGCGTAGCTGACGGCCGGCTGCAGCTTGGCGGGGCTGTCCTGCACCGGGAAGGCAGGCGGAGGTTTGAGCAGCGACAGACTGTCTTCAACCCACCTCTCCTTCTGGTTCTGGTGGACTTTAGATGCCCGCCCGACCCCCTTTTGGCTCTCTCTACGGAGACTTCGGCCTTTGTGCTGCTGGTGCTTGCGCTCTTTGTCTCTGCTGCTAAAGGTGTGCACGTGGCGGATCAGCTCGCCTTCGGGTAAAATGCTCCGGGGCTGAGGTTGGTCTCCTCCTCCTCCAGAGATGCAGCTTCCTCCTCCTCCACCACAGTTCCCAGAGCCAGGTGACAGGCGACGGTTGCGAATGTGAGGCTCTGAGTTTGTGGAGGCAACGAGGACTGCTGGATCGCACAGAGTGTCGGACTCACACACAGGGTTGCTGGCTTCCCATGTACCTGAAAGAGATGTTCCATAAGTTACCTTTGCCGTGTAGGAGGTTACATTTTGACTGGGGAAAATCTAGCACTGTCATGCTCACACAAAGATATCTAAATGAAAATGAGTTCACCAAATAGTCTACTCCTAACAGACCACCATGCGGTTTCTTGCGTGCTGCATGAATGTGTTATTTCCTGAAAAAGGCATATTTAAAAATGTCTGCGTGCACACGGTATTCTAGAGACAGTCAGGGCAAAAATGATATGATGTTAGTGCTCTTATTGTAGTGAGATCAGTTACTGAAACTTTATTTGCTTGATAAAACGAGCTGTGGGATAACAGCCTCAGCACATTTACATAAATCTATTTCATATTTTTAACAGTAAGGATCATTTGTAGCTTAACAGGCAAGTCCTGGACTTATTCCACAACAATGCTTATATTACCTAGATATGATGAACATCAGACATGTTTCAGTTCTTGGGGATTTATTAGGATACCATTACCTAGGACTGAGGTTCAGAAAAAACACAACTACACCCATCTCTGCCCGGCTCTTTCTGTTTAACAACAGTGAGATTCTTGTCCACACACACACAAGAGTCAAACACACAGTAAAAGGTGTGTCACTCCACAAGACTCTTTACTTTGCACCGGGTTATAAAAGGATTTTCCCACAGCCTCAATAAAACAAACATCAGGAAGTTAAGGCACATTATCACATGATTTCTCTGAGCAGCAATATAAAGATACCAGGGTATTCAAATGGACTGATATCATACCATGTAAATGAGTGAGTCTACGGTACTGAAAATCATTTGCATAGGTGTGTGTGTGTGTTTAACATACAAGGCCCAAGCTTATACTGTAGTTTTTAATCACTCACTGAAATTATACTTTTTTTTTTTTTTTTTTAAACACTTGTCCTTCTTATGAGATGATGAATACTAAAAGGAACAGGAATACTCTGTTACTCAAGTAAAAGTAGAATTACTCAGATCTTGTACTTGAGTAAAAGTAGAAGTACTCAGGGTAGCTTGTGAATGTACTCCAGGTGGAACTAAAGTCTGATTTAACACGTGATTATATTTCACATCATTAATCCAAACCTGTAAATTGACTCAAAAAGGTATTATATAAATGTAGTGAGGTAGAAGTACAAATTAGCATAAATGGAGATACTCAAGTAAAGTACCTTAAAATTGTGCTTAAGTAGTGTACTTGAGTTAATGTACTTAGTTACTTTACACCACTGGTTATATATAGTCTTACATAACCTGTAGGGTCACAAACCCGATTAAGAAAAAGGACACTCGGCCTGAACAGCGTGCTGCTCAAAGCGCTTCATATTAAACAAAATGGAGAGGGTTGCTAATCCAGGTTATCCTTTACAAACACCATGACAATAATCTAATTATATATACACACAGATTTCTCTGTAGCTGAGTCGATAACAACATGTAGGGATTTGTTTTTGCGGTGTTGGCAGCTACCGGTGTTAGCAAACTTTAATTAGCATCGTCACGGTACGGCAGTGAAAACTCGACATTTTCTTTCATAAACAGTTTAAACATATTCATTACATTTAAAATACATCCCATTAACCGTTGTCGTCGTGGAGATATCTTCATATTTGTCACCACATCGTGAAATGTACAGCTTAGCTTAGCACGTTAGCTTAAGTTTCGTAACCCTCCATTCAAAAAGCGGCTAACACGCTAAGCTAACGTAGGCTAACACCGTCGCCAAGACAACAAAACAGCCGTTGAAAGTGAGGAGTTTTCGGTCACGTCTGTCACAAAGTGGTCCAAACTCACCTGTTTTAATATGCATGTCTTTTCGTGTAGCGTGTCGGGAGAGTTTAGCCCTGGAGTAACTTTTGTTTACAGCGTTCAGATCTCGACGGCTCACTGGATAATAAAGTCTGTGTGGTTGTGTCACCCGGAAGAGACACGAGAATGTGGGTGGGACCGGAAGTTAGTGCAAGATAAGCGGTGCGGCGGGAAACTTGGTAGGGAGTTTTTATATTCAAATCTGACCTGTAGACCCCCATGTGACAGCCACGTGGTCGCAGTGATTGGAGATAATGGGGATGTTTTCTTTTAATGGCCAGAGATGGAAGAAGTACTCGGATCTTGTTCTTAAGTAAAAGTACACAAATACAAGAGTAGGAAATACTCTGGCCTGCATTCAAAAGGTTACTCAAGTACAAGAGTGTTGGAATATTCTGGCCTGCATTCAAAAGGTTACTCAAGTAAAAGTACACAAATATCTGCATCAAAATATACTTAAAGTGCCAAAAGTAAAAAGAACACGCTATGCAGAATTACCGTTATTTAAATTACATATATTATATCACTGTATAATTGGCAGAGGTGGAAGAAGTACTCAGATCTTGTAATTAAGTACAAGAGTGTAGGAATACTCTGGCCTGCATTCAAAAGGTTACTCAAGTAAAAGTATACAAGTACAAGAGAGTAGGAATACTCTGGCCTGTATTCAAAAGGTTACTTGAATAAAAGTATACAAGTACAAGAGAGTAGGAATACTCTGGGCTGTATTCAAAAGGTCACTCGAGTAAAAGTACACAAATATCTGCATCAAAATATTCCTAAAGTACCAAACGTGAAAATAACTTGCTATGCAGAATGACCGTTATTCAAATAATATATATTATATCTGCGTATAATTGGCGATTTACAATTAAATTATTGTTTGCAGCTAGTAGGTGTCTTGTACACCAACATTTATTATTTTATTTAACCAGATAAAAAGCATTGAGATAAAATCTCATTTACAATGCTGACCTGGCCAAGAAGGCAATAACGTTACACATAGCACATAACACAAACATATAAAATACAGAGAACATAACTAAGAAAACAAAAGACGAAAAAAGCAGTTACTACATTGTGCACATTAGGACAGTAAGAAAGGCACTACTTATTACTGCAAGAGCAGCTGGTGGTAAGGACCTCTGACAACTTCAATTTAAAACATGCTATAGGGACAATTGCCCTCAGTTTGAGGCGTGATTGAAGGTCATTCCAAGACCAAGGACCATAATGAAAGAGACTCCTTTTTCCAGCCTCAGTCCGCACAGCAGGAACCTGGAACCGTATCCAGGCACTGGATCTGAGGTTGTAAAAGTCACAAACTGGAGCAAATCTGGCACATATGTAGAGTGGAAGCTTTCCTAAGATGGCTTTATACATTAATAAAAACCAATGCTGCATCCTACGCATAGTGAGTGAGGACCATCCAGTTAGGCTATACAGTGTGCAATGATGAGTCCTATAGGGTGCATTTGATATATAACGCAGTGCAGCATGGTAGAGTGGGTCAAGTTTGGCCAAGACAGTGGGACAGGCAAATCTATGAATGGTATCACCGTGGTCCAGCTGGGACAGGAATAAGCCAGAGACCAACCTTTTACGGGATGAAG
>NW_011353992.1:0-2454 GCF_000735185.1 Notothenia coriiceps | reverse complement strand
GGGGTGGAAGCTGGGGGTGGAAGCTGGGGGTGGAAGCTGGGGTGGAAGCTGGGGTGGAAGCTGGGGGTTGAAGCTGGGGTGGATGCTGGGGGTGGAAGCTGGGGTGGATTTTATAAAATCATTATTTTTAGGATTTGATTTCATATGAGGGTTTTTGTTGGTTTGTTCTGTGAGTGACTCCCTTAAAGAAGGACTCGGTAGAATCTGAAGGATCCTCCACATTTCAATAATCCTTCGACGAGAGTGTGTGTATGTTGTGTTTACCTTGAAGAGACGTCGAATGACTCCATCCAGGACGTCCCACTTGGTTTTCCCGCTCACACCTATAGACCCAATCAGGTACGAGTGGCTCTGTTTACCCTGAAGAGATGATACAAACACGTTAGAACATTTCAGCTGCAGAGAAACTCTTCTTCATTTACTTGCACCATTATCGGAGGAGCCTGTGACCTAATATCTTCAAGCACGTAACTAAACCGTAGCTAATGTACGAATGACAATAAAAGCCTTGAATCTTGAATCTCTTCTTCCTCTCCTGACCTTGGTAGAGTACGGTCCTCTGCTGATGGTCACCACTATCCGAACACTTCGTCCTTCTTTTCGCAGATTTCCCTCGTAGCCGTCGTCCAGCAGAATATCTGGAATAAAAAAATAAAACGTTCTGTTAGCAACCAACCTATAATAATAATAATAATAATAAGGAAGCTTTATTTAAATAGCACTTTCCATACAACACATGCAGCTCAAAGTGCGTTTCAAACACATCACAAGTTAAAAACACACAACAAGAAATTCCCCTCAGATTATTTGTTAAGAACTCTGAAAGGTCCATGCAGCAGAATATAACATGTGCTCAGGTTAAGAGACACAAGGAGGTAAAAGCTATGATGATAAAAAAAATAATGATTTCTCTCCGACAGATAAGACCCCATAAAACAAAGTGAACATATAGGTACAATTACGGAGCCCTGGAGGGTTCATAGAGAGAAAAATAAATAAAACGAGGCCACTTTTTATTAATTTGTGCGCACAAGATACTTTTTTATGGTAAAACACATCGAACTGCCCGATTATTGCACCATATTATTAGTTTTATGAAGAATATGTCCCGTCGCCAGGGCGTGTGTGTGTGTGTGTGTGTGTGTGTGTGTGTGTGTGTGTGTGTGTGGTTGTGTGTGTGTGTGTGTGTGTGTGTGTGTGTGTGTGTGTGTGTGTGTGTGTGTGTGTGTGTGTGTGTGTGTGTGTGTGTGTGTGTGTGTGTGTGTGTGTGTGTGTGTGTGTGTGTGTGTGTGAGTCTGTGTATGTGTGCGTGCATGTGTGTGTGCGTGTGTGTGTGTGTGTGTGTGTGTGTGTGTGTGTGTGTGTGTGTGTGTGTGTGTGTGTGTGTGTGTGTGTGTGTGTGTGTGTGTGAGTCTGTGTGTGTGTGAGTCTGTGTGCGTGCGTGTGTGTGTGTGTGTGTGTGTGTGTGTGTGTGTGTGTGTGTGTGTGTGTGTGTGTGTGTGTGTGTGTGTGTGTGTGTGTGTGTGTGTGTGTGTGTGTGTGTGTGTGTGTGTGTGTGTGTGTGTGTGTGCGTGCATGTGTGTGTGTGTACGTGTGTGTGTGTGTGTGCATGTGTGTGTGCATTCTTTCCTCACACTATAAGAGAAGCTTTTTCCTCATTTCAAACTCGCTGTATATACAAAACATGTTGTCTCACACTCTGAGGACAAGTCATTTTAGTCATTAGTTTGCACACACTACTTTAAAACAGATGTGTGTGTCTGTAGTCCTTTACTAACTGGTTTAAAGAGCTGTGGAAACATCTTTATTTTAAAGAAATGTATTAAAAAAGAACAATTAGACAGTGTAAAGATGTTACGTTGCCTCTGGTAGTTATTGTGTTGACTTGAATTGTGTTTGTTTTGATGTCACTGTTAAAGCTTGTTATGTAACTGAGCACTAATCCTCGCGCTGATCCGTTCCATCAGGGTCGACAAACGGCTCTAAATGTCCATATAAATAACAAATAAATATAACTACTACGAGGACAGACTACGAAAGAACAACCGCAGCAAACAGAGAACACTCCGATGCTTCTTCTTTGTTCCAGTTAGACTTATTTTAAAAGTTTCCTGACACCTTTAACCTTTAACAAACCCTCTCTGTAAACTCTCCTTTCTCGTTCTCCCAGACTGCCTTTCGGAGGGGGAACGAGGCACTTTGTGTTCGGCTCTGTGTGTGGATGATAACGCCTCGTGCTTCCCACGCGTCGCTGCTCATCCTCCGTCTATTAATCGGCGCCGAGTCCTCGGAGAAAAGCTGCGCCTTCCATTTTAATTACAGGAAGTGAGAGCGACAAAAAACTCACTGTCAAGAGAGATTCTCCAGCATGTTCATGTGTGTGTGTGTGTGTGTGTGTGTGTGTGTGTGTGTGTGTGTGTGTGTGTGTGTGTGTGTGTGTGTGTGTGTGTGTGT
>NW_011353991.1:18826-25060 GCF_000735185.1 Notothenia coriiceps | reverse complement strand
TAAGAAGTAGAAAGTACAGGTATTTGAGTTCAACATGTAAGAAGTAGAAAGTACAGGTAAGTCAAAGTAAAAAGTCGTCAGAAAAAGAAGTAGTGGAGTAAAGTACTGATACCAGAAAAATGTACTTGCGTTGTACAGTATTGAAGTATTTGTACTCCACTACTTCCCACCTCAGCCCTACTTCCCTCACCTGATAGGGGCCGTCTCGTCTCCCTTGTCCAGCCATTCCTGGGGGGGGATGATGTACATGCACCACAGCCCCCAGTTGTAGCCGTGGGCGGCGTTGGCGTACTGCTGCACCTCGAACGTGTTGTACTTGATGTTGTCGATGGCGGGCAGGATGATGCGTGTGTGATCCTCCTTCATCCGGGTCAGGATGGGTTCAGCCCTTTGGACAGGAAGAGAAACCGGGGGTCAGAGAGGCTTTTCTGAATTATGTATTGTTAGAGAAATCTCACTCGTCCCCGGCTTGAGCTTCAATCTCAGGATCCATGTATCTGTGATCCTCTCCAGAATGGAAGTAGTCATCACATACAGAGCATCAACTAGTTCCTGAACAGTGTCCTTCACATGCTGATATCCAAGAGAGGGAGTTCCACAGTCACAAGATGGAGGAATAGAAAGCAGTATTCAATGTTTACTTCAGATTAGCTCCACGTCAGAAATGATCATGCTTGTCATATGTCTCTCTCCATAGAGGCTGAATCATCATGTTAATCACATAGCTATCATATGCCTCAAACAGTCCTGATGCTCTTCTAGGTAATCACACATCCTGTCATGTTCACAGCTACAGTTGGGATATCTTTGTTATCATGTGGACTCTCATATTGGAAGAGGACATTCAGTGTTTTCCCAACACTCATGCATACTAACCTCGGGGGTAGACGCCAGGGTCCATGAAGGTTGCCATGCTGAAGTTGGCCAACACGAAGAGGAAGACGAGGCCATTGTAGAGCGGCACAGCGGGAGAGATTACCTTCGTCAACCAGGGGCACCTGGAGAGGCAACAAAGAGACAGAGGTCAGGATGCTGCACGTCACATACATTTTAACTCTTAAATTCAGTTCTAAGCTTAGTAGTTAAGACGATTCCCAGACCGTAACATATTCAAATGCACTCTTTAACCAAAACCCCAGATTTTATGAACATGATAACAGAGAGTGAATTAGAGCTGTGGATGCCAGAGCTTGGGACCAACAGAAAATTAAAATAAGGCAGACAGCTTGAATCACTAATCCTAAAGTATACTGTAATCCCTCGTAAATTACCAGCACAACTCTGAGATTAATTAACTGAAAGGTTGATCCTTAGCATAATAGGCTAGACTTTAGAATGACCTCTTTCAAATATATAAAAGTTTTGCAACCAAAGTATTGGACAATCAACTACATGAAATCGGTTTTGAGACATTTCACTTGGACCTTGAATGATAGACTTTATTTAAGAAAAGGACAAAGTCATTGTGATGTAAACACATTAGTCTGTGGACTACAGTTTTGATGCTGAACAAGACATTATATAAGCATCATGCTGTAGTGAAGAATACCTTCAACTAGCGAGTCAGACCATAAACCAGTTAGCAAAGTGTTAACAGGTAAAAAATCCAACGAGATGTCATATCATTTTCTCATAGACTTCTATACGATCTAACTTTTACAAGTCACCCCCTGCTGGCCAATAGAAGGAATGCGAGTTTAAGGAAGTTTTGCGTTAGCCTTACTTTTCAGACCCTGAGCTGCTGATGGTTCTTAACTAAATGTGACGATGAGCTTCAACTCATTAGCAACATTTGTACTGAGACAAGTAGGGTTTGTTTCTTATAGACTTCTATACAACTGGATTACTTTGGAGTCACGCTCTGCTGGCCGTTAGAAAGAAGGCACGTTTAAGGCATACTTTTCAAACCCAGAGGTTGCTGCTGGTTCTGTAAACAATATACTGTATTTCAGTCGGGACTAAAGTAATGAACCTTAGAGCATTGCCGTTAGCATGTTGAAAAGTAAAATCAACCAAACTTGGATTTCACTTTTATTTTGGGTTTCATTCTTGACTAAAAAGTCTACCTCTGAACTATAGCTGTTGAATTTATGCCATCAAACACATCTGATGTTACTCTCTGCTTGTAAACCCCACTAACCACCTCAATGGAGACCTGTCAGACCAGGCGTTGAGGTTATCTACAGTGAACTTCCTTTATATTCCAACACATTTTGCAACAAGGCTGACCTTCTCCACTGCCTGCAGGTCACAAGTGCTCAGTGTGAAATATTTCACTTTGGAGAGGAGAAAACCACACACACACACACACACACACACACACACACACACACACACACACACACACACACACACACACACACACACACACACACACACACACACACACACACACTCTCTCTCTCTCAAACACACACACACAAGCTCTCTCTCAAACACACACACACACACACACACACACACACTCTCACAATCTCTCTCACACACACACACACACACACACACACACACACACACACACACACACACACACACACACACACACACACACACACACACACACACACACACACACACACACACACACGCTCTCTCAAACACACTCTCTAACACAGACACACACACACACACACACACACACACACACACACACACACACACACACACACACACACACACACACACACACACACAGTCTAGAAACTGTGAGCATCCTCGGGCTGTAACTCAGACCGACCATTTGCGTTTCCTCTGTAGAGATGAAACGCCGTCAGAATAAAGATGTGTTAACGCCTTCTGAGTTAAAACACACTGCAGAGAGAGACCCCGCAGGTCGGGGGCACGCAGAGAATTTATGAATAATAAAGTATCTCGCTATAGAGGGAGGAAGGGGTTTGAAGAGAGAGACCCTTTCACATGTGGTTCCAGGTTTACTTTCCGCTCTATCGACTACCGATAGGCAATAATTAAAATGATAATGAAATTCCTTTCAGTGGAATCAAATAGCCAGATATTGCATTATGTAATTGTCTCTTTTAAATTGATCAAAACAAGCACATACTGACTTACACTTACTACATTACCACTTATTTTAACGCAATTAACCAACTGAACTCCATTTAATATCAACTATTGTATTAATATGAATACTTGAAATGTTCATATATGATATTGTCATAGTTTTAAAGCTTGCAATATTTGATCTATGTTCAAAAATATTACTTCGAGTTCTCAAGTTAATCAGAAAACACTTTTAATTTGTCACGTACTTGATTCAAGTAAACATTTGATAAAGAGTATTTGATTACCAGTTTTTCTAATTTGTAGTACTTTTCCTTCTTAGTTTTCTTTTAATATATATTTATAGATATATTCCTAGTGGTGCTTACTGTCTGTTAATTTTCATTTAATTGTATTCTCTTTTTAACTCATGCGCACAAAACAAAACCATTTCTAAACTTGTGAAACAATCCAATATATCTAATCTAAAAAAACATGCTATACCTTTATAGATATATTTGGACATATCTTTTCCATCTTGCTTTAATAATGAGGAACACAGTCGCTTGTTCTTGTAATAGATACACACACAGCACGTTTCAAGATTATTCTGACGTCAGAAAGTCCATTTCCTGATCCCTGCGCCCTGAGATCATCCTCAATCCATATCTCCTCCTCTCCTGCTTTGATGAATAATTCAGAGCCGTGGCTGCAGGGAGCCGCTGGGAGAAGATGGAGAGGATGAAGAAGATGGAGAGGAAGGAGAGGAAGGAGGGACGATAGGTGGAGTAACCATCAGCTTTGTGAGGCATATGTGAGCTTAATTCACACTTCCTAGATATCACTGTAGAATATCAGAGCGCTGCTGGGACCGATTCTAGTTTCACTCACGTCACTTTTAGCTCACGCATTATTTTATTCTTCAAATAAACATAACAATGATATTATAAACTAATTAGAGGAAGAGATCCGCCTTTTATAATTGAACAATCACCAGGAAAGTGGCATACTGTCTAGGTGTGGAGAAAAGTAATAAGGCAAAGAAGATTTACAATTATACTTTTAAGTCTTAATTGATGTTACACACGCCCTTGGCTTGTACCTCTAATTGTGTCATAGCAGCTTTGGATGCAGGTAGTCAGATAAGGTAAAAACACCACATCGTTTATTGTCTATATCGTCGACAAAATCCCAATTTAATAGTCAGGAAGAAAATGCTAAATCTGCCTGGTGCATGCCTGCAGCTTCACCGTTTGGGAGTCTGAGAGCAGACAGCGTGGGAGGAAGTGTGACGGAGAAATCTTGATTAGAGCCACAGACTCTGGTTAATTGTGCAGGAGTTAGAAGTAACCACAGAGCACTTATCAACACTGTTAACAAGCCACTTTCACTGCTTTTGTAACCAGGGGCGGACTGGGACTACAAATCAGCCCGGGACTCTCGACCGGCCCACTTCGGTACCGCCGACCCACCTCGGCACCGCAAGTAAATACCGCTAATAAATTGTCGACGGGAAGGGGGCGGGGGGGTTGAGTCCGATCTGGCCAAAGTGTTGAGAAAGGCTCGGAGTCTCCCTGGTAATTAAAATGCATGATGCAGAGGTGAAGAAGCAGGGCGGGAAAACCTCCAGGCAATTAGCATTTAAAACAGCAGAACATACTGTCGCAACAAGATAACATTCTGAGGAGTAAATGAGATGCAAATCACATTTTAGTCGGAGGAAATAAGGAACAGAGCAAGGTACAAACAAAGGATTAAAGAGGGATAATCCACGGCAGGCTGGCAGAGGAGAAACGGTCTCCTCTCTAACCTTAGTGGGATCAATATGAGGCAGAAAGCTGGCAGACTCACCGTCCACACAGCAGCCTTCAATTTGTCTTCATGCATTAGCATCGCTGTAGCACGAATGAGTTTAGACTCTCATTCTGCAGCTTCACCTATTTAAATATGACTCATGTGTTTTGGTGAGCATTTTTTATCCAAATTGCCTTAGCTTGGCATATGCTTACGACTCAATGTGTGACACAAGGGTCGTAATTTAATTTAATGCACATACGGTGAAATATACTTGGCAGCAAAGTATGACTCTTCAAGAACTGCAGAATATCAACATGGATGATACAGTGTGTTGTCATCTATTTAAATTAAGTAGTGTTTCATTATAGCGGACAGAAAGAAAAGTCATCTGATTTGTGATTAGCGCGAAAGAAAAAGTAACGATTAGGTCCCAAACACTTTTGCAAATGAATTCCTCTTCTTGAAGAAATACAAATCAAAATGGATGAAATGTTGCTCGTACACGGAACATGTTCAACCGCCTGCAGTTTCAGCTCATCGTTCTTGGTTTTATCTTATACTTTATGTGCTGCTTCAAATCACACTGCTTTCTTTCACCCCATGTCCAGCTACAACCAGTGTTGGGACTAACACGGTAAAAAGTAACGCGTTACTGTAACGCAACTACTTTTTTGTGGTAACTAATAGCGTTACTAGTTACCTATTCCCATTAAGTAACGCCGTTATAGTTACTGTGATTTAAATGGGTGCGTTACTGCGTTAAATTATGTGATGGAACTGAACCGAATCTCCCTGCGGATGTAATTTACAGGCGAATACAGCGATGTCCTCTCACAGCACCATGGAAAAGTGAAAGTAACCAGAGAGGAGTGATGATTGGTTAACGCGGGGTAAAATTTCAGGGTAAGCCAATCAGAGACAGAGTTGGGCAGGTCTTGCCTTATGGGGAAAATGTATACGAACACTTGCTCACACACACACACACACACACACACACACACACACACACACACACACACACACACACACACACACACACACACACACACACACACACACACACACACACACACACACACACACACACACACACACACACACACACACACACACACACACACACACAGGCAGATGCAAGTATCAGCGAGAGCAGCAGCGCATTTGCAACTTGGAAATATAACCACTATTTTCAATTTGTGGGGATAAAGGACGCAAAAAATATTACGGTAAAATGTAAACTGTGTGCAGGACAGAAAGCATTGTCCACATCGAATAACAGCAATGCCCCACCGTCTCAACCACCGGCAGTGACCCAGATGGAGCAACACCATCTAAACAGCCAAAAAACGATTTTTTTAAATCGCCACATGTCACCCAGAGTCAACTAAACAGATTGATTGCTGAAAATAGTTTGTTTGTCTTCAGTGTCAGTCTGAC
>NW_011353991.1:13128-16287 GCF_000735185.1 Notothenia coriiceps | reverse complement strand
ACACACCCACACACACAACACACACACACACACACACACACACACACACACACACACACACACACACACACACACACACACACACACACACACACACACACACTCACACACACACACACACACACAGGGGAGAAGCCACACAAGTGCACGGTAACACACACACTCTCTAAACACAGACACACACACACACACACACACACACACACACACACACACACACACACACACACACACACACACACACACACACACACACACACACACACACACACACACACACCGTGGGAGAAGCCACACAAGTGCACGGCAACACAAACACACACACACACACACAGGGGAGAAACCACACAAGTACACAGTAACACACACACTCTCTAAACACACACACACACACACAGGGGAGAAACCACACAAGTACACGGTAGCACACACACACTCTAAACACACACACATACACGGGGAGAAACAACACAAGTACACGGTAGCACACACACACACACACACACACACACACACACACACACACACACAGGAGAACAGAGCAATCCTCTCAGACCGAAGCAGCAGAAACAATGTGGAGGTTTTGGAGAGCTTAATCAGGGATAAAGTGCAACTGAAACACACACCAGGGTTTTAACTTAGGATTTGGGTACAACTAATATTCTTTTCCAAACCTAACCTGTAACTCAGGGACTTGAGATGGTGAGTCAAACTTTGTCTGGATCATGGATAGATTAAAAATAAACCAACACATATACAGCTATCTAAAGTCACGTTGCTTCGCTGCAGGCAGTGTTGGCAGTCACTTGTGGATCAGCTGCTTCCTGCCTTCTGTTCCTGATATTTACAGTATAACACTATAGCTTTCCAAAACCTGATTAAATGGAATAAGTAACCAGTGTCTAAACTATTCTCTTGTTTGCTAATCCACTCTATTAGATAGCTAAGACATACAACGTGTAGCACAATGGAGTCTACCTCAGCTACTTTTGTAACAAATGGCAATAATAACGCATTTTCATATCCAGAAAATAGTCCCCACAGCACAAAATATATCAAAAAGCCTGCAGAGTCATGCCACAGTATTTTCTGGTTGTATTTTAAATTCGCTGCCTGTTGCCGGATGCCTGTGAGCCCCTGCAGAGCCCATCAGCCTAATGAAGTGTTCATCAATCAGCTTAATGTACACACACACAGGCCGTGGCTGGGAGAGAGGCTGGGAGGGCGAGATGGATGGCACAAAACTCGACTGGTAATAAAACAAAGGGAGATTTTGACACATCTTCCTCCTCCCTAACAGAATCATCCTGTCTGTATGGATGCAACTTACTGTATGAGACAATTGAGTGACACAATGTCCCAATGGAGGACTCGGAAAAGACACAACGCCTAATATGCCATTTTCAAGGCCACTAGCTTTCCCTGGCTACAAGTTTTCCTTTGACATTAAATAGTAGTTTGTTTATGTGCATTATTGAATTGGGCAAAGATAATTGCATTACAATCTAGAAGAGCACTCAGAGAACACAGCCCTCAGGCATGGCCAAAACATCTTGCAATGTTAATGAAAGTGGGGGGAAAAATGTGTGTATCCTCCTAAATTTAATTGGTTCTTACTTGGCCCGTGCTTCACCCTTCTCCAAAGTTTAATGAAAATCAGTGCAGTACTTTTTCGTAAACTTGCTGACAAAGAAACTAAATTAAATTGACTACTATTGATTGGCTACTAAGTAAAAGCTTGAAAGAAATGTTGCCAATTGTTTGTCAGTGTTTTGAGTTTTGGCTAGAGTTTTTCAATAAAGAGATTTCTATATGTGTGTGATCATTATAGTTTGACCAGTATTTGAAACAAGTGCTAAGTGGATTATTTTTCAGGAGCAGCAGCGACAGTGCCTTAATGTTAAAACAACACAAGCCTAGAAGAATTAGAAAAAGGCCTTTCCACTCTGACCCCTTTCGGTCCTCTCTTCTCTGTGAAGTTGCCCCTTGAGGAGGAGTAATTACTCCCGTATAGTAGGACGACTACAAGTCCACATATAGTCATACATCACAAGATGAAATTTCTCAGGGAGTAGGACGACTACAGTCCACAATAGTCATACTCACAGAGATGACCCTGTAACAGAGGTACGAAATTACAAGTTTTTCGAGAAATAAAAAGTAGTATGACAGACACGACGTCGTGGAGAAAGTGGGAAGGACAGACTTTTGGTCTCGGGTCAGACTAACCAATCGCCGGCCGAGACTATACTACTAGTGGCAATCTCTTCAGTGCATGTTACACAACCTCGCGATCGGTTATCTTCACATCACAATATGTATCCACCTATATTATAAGCCCGTTCACTTTGGTTTCTTCAGGTACCTCCGCAAGCCAGTTAAAGAGACCAAATAGTGTTAAAAGACCAGAGTTTTGTATTTCTAAGTTTTGTATTAGTATTTAGGAAAGAAGACAAACGTTTAACACAACGCGCATGACTCTCTTTTTTGGAAAGGTATTAACTTTCCACTGGACTCTCTCGTACGACTACTTATAATAGAAAGCGGACCCGACTGACTACAAAGGAGAGGGCAGACGATCACTTCAAGTATAGAAGAGAGGTATAAGTAAAGTTCCACTCGTTGTAATTCTTTATGGAGCTCCGTGTTTCGACAACAAAGAAGATTTTTTTTTTCGTTTCCTACCATACGGAAATGCTTCGATAAATACAAATCGTATCAGCTTACTCTGCAATTTCTTCGGTCTCTACAGAGTACACACAGAGTACCGGGTATGAACCAGTCGGGAGGGCTAAAAGCGCCCTCTGACGGGCTAAAGTGACGGGAGAGGGCCAAGGAGGGCCCCAGGTATAGAGGCGTAAAGAGGGCTAGACTGTTTTAGTCTAAATGAGTCTGAAATTACTGTCGATTGTGGTAACATAACCAAAGGTACCATCGCGCAGGAGGGAAGCGTCGCGCGCGTTTGACTTTCAGACTCTCCCACTCCTTCTATCAGTGTTCTTTTGTCTTGTTCTTAGCTGTTTAAGATGAGAGACGAGTGGGGAAAGGACATTTTTATGTCCAGGTCCGGGTGTGTATACGGGTCAGGGTCACGTGGAATGTTGATGTTACTTCGTACAATTACAATTAGATTGTCGAGGCCGCTAGGTGATCGTGTTG
>NW_011353991.1:0-10969 GCF_000735185.1 Notothenia coriiceps | reverse complement strand
GTGATTTCCTTGTTTAGCGATACACAGCCAAACACAGCCAAACTCAACCTGAACACACACAAAGTCACAGCCGAAATAAAAACAATAAGTGTGGCTTGATATTGAGTAAGAAAAAGGTTTATAGGTTGATAAACGCTGTGAGAATGGGTCTGCAGAGAGAATTTCGCGTGATCCCAACTGTCTGTTATCAGCCTGCAGCAGGGAGGAGAGATCAGCAGAGCTGCTTGCACTGAGTGTGTGTGTGGTGGATTGGTCAATTTGGACCAATCAGCTTAACGTAACGGCTCCGCGGACGTAACGTAACGGCTCCACGGATTGGCCCATTCAGTTCCGGGTACATTCAAATGGATGATGACGTTTCACCAACGAGGCGTTTTGGGGAGGTATTTTCTGTTTTAGAGTTTTACTCGCTACAGGGTGTACTTTAAGGGTTTTGACTCTGCACACCGTTTACATGCAGAAAAACCTTCATAACACACAAGGGGACGGGTAATAACCAGAAAAGCATGACATGTGACCTTTAATCACGGAGGTCATATCAAATTCCAAAACATTTTGCAGCCCAAAAGCGAAAGAGAGGCCGTAAAATAAATGCTTCCAAAGTATACCGTACAGACTCTGTGCTTGTGTCAAATGTTTTGACTTCTTGAAAGCGTTGAAAATATTCAAATGTTTTAAAAAAAAAAGTCTACATTACATCACATCAACAGAAGCCCAATGCTATACAAACGATGAAGGCTCGATAAGAGAAGGGAGACCATGAAACGTCAAAAAAGTCAGTCTCTAAGTTTAGCATTTCCTGTCGAATGTTGAAGATGTTCCCAACTCTTTGCAAGAAACAGAATGAGTGCTTTCCCTCAAATTACTTTTTAATGACTCCGTTGAAGACGACATTTCTGTTTTGACCTGTTTTTAACAAACTCAGCCAGAAGCCTGCAGTGTAAAATCCACTTAAGATTCAGTAGAAGCTGCCCCTCCGGTTGTTTACAAGTATACACGTGTAGAATTGAATGTGGTTATTATTTATTAATGCCAGAATTCAAGCAGCAACTTCACTCCACTGAAAATGTGAAATGAGTCATAGCAGAGATTTAAAGGAGAATTTAATTAAATTAGAGCATCTTCGGATTTGAGAAGCTTTTCAGGACCTTTCAAAAGAATCTCTCTCCTGAATATGGGTGGATTTAGGATGAATAAATCCAATCCCGTGAGTCTTTGTGTCTGCGCCTCATTGATGTGTGTGCTGAACAGGCGTGAAACACATTTGAGGACAAAATGTCCTTCACTTGAAGCTGAAACCTGCTCCGTCCCCCTCCCTTCCTTCAGTCGTTCCTCTTCATCCATCACGAGCCCCGGAGCTGAGGCAGGTGCTTTCACTAAACCTCCCTGAAGAGCTCACCCCCTCCTCTTCCTCGCCTCCCACCCTATCTCCTATTGAAGAAACTCATCAGTGCCCCTTCACATCTGCAGGAATCTTAATTGTATATTGTCAAACGAGGATTTCTTTTTTCATCCAGCAAGATCTAGATCAGCACTCATATGACAATAACGCCTTGGAACCTTTCAATCGTTAACACTTGCACATACCCAGAGGCTAAAAGAGGAAAAGCATGATGGGAAACCTCTGACAAGATGAAGCCTTGCAGCGCTGTGATACCATGGCCCCCTTCTCCTTTTCTGCTCATAGGCCTATAGCTGCAGGGTTTGGGTTGAAATGTGATGCATCCTTTTAGGGGTGGGCGATATGACGACATATATGTATATCGTCGAGACGATATTAGGTCTCCACGATATGCCTTTTCAGAGATATCATTATCTATCGTGATAGTGCAGTGCACCAAGGTAGGATTTTCACGGCGGCCATGACGGCCGGTCTGGCCGTGAAGCCCCGAAAATAATTGTACGTCTACGACCACCGTGCCCCTGATACTGTTAAAATCTCGAAGTTGCTTTAAAAGCGTCAGAACAGTGGTTTCTGAACTGCTGCGTTCACAACGGACGCAATGCAAATATTCTCACCCTTACCGCTGGAGTTTCACCGCAGCTGTCAGCTGTGTTTACTCCTGTCATTCAAACAGGACGCGCTGGAGAGGGGGCGGGGCTTATATCCATATAAATACTGTGGTGGAAACCAACTACGACCAAATTAACCTATTTTAATTGTAATACACGTTTCAAAATGATGCCGAAGTAACTAAATACTGATAACGGTTAGTAAAAACCAAGCTGTCTAGTCAGGATTCAGACAGTATTGCACTTCATTTATTGTCTTGGTTGATTCTGTTGGCTTATATTTTATTTTATCAATAAGGTATTTATATTGTTTTTCCCTTTTGAAACAGATGTTCAGTTATGCTAAAGTCTCTGATTGCACTTCAAGTCTAAAGTTTACATTTTAATTGTTTGGCACTGACTTTTCCTAATTGATGTTTTGTTTTACTCTCCTTTTCATGTTTATTGATGTTACATCACTGCTAGTGCTACCTAAAACAGAAAGTGAATTTTTATACTGAGAAACTGTGCCTAGAATATTTTATTTTATTTAGCTAGAGAGTGCACTTTACTTGGTGAAGAAACCAGTGTTAACGTTTGTTCTGTAGGGTGTAGGCCTACCTACTTGAAAACTGAGGAAGCCATATCAAAATTCCTGTTGAATTCAGGGATTCATTGCAGAATTAAAACCAGCTTGAAATTGTATTTTGGTCTGTTACTCTTTTTTATTTCAGTTTTTGTTGCCTTGTAGGTGGTTGTACTGTTAAGAAACTTGAAAAATAACCATAATAACCGACATGAAAAACATATTGTGATAAATATCTTCTATCGTGATACTGCTTGAAAAATGTTGTGATATTATATTTTTCAATATCGCCCACCCCTACATCCTTTTCTAAAAGCACAGAAGATACACAGATCTGCTGAGTCTATGCTAAGCAGGCCGAGATCATGACTCGTCAGTATATACGGTCTGGACGTCCTACACGCTGCAGAGGGAACAAAGACCGCCATTGATTTACTGAGACAAGACAATGATTCCTTTTAGCAACAGAGGCTAGCAGCACTGGGCAGAATCCCCCCAGTGTTCTCAGTGAACTTAGGGAACACAAAGAGGGACAGGCAGAGGGTGGGGGGGACAGACAGAGGGGGGGGGCGATAGACTGGGTTAAAAGTGTCTTCAATGCATCCTCTGTAGCTGGAGTTCATCACATGTCCCAAAACGGCACGACAGAGCATAGATGACTGGGGACATTCACGAAAGGTTGCATAACTGATATTACAGCAGTTTCTTAGAAATCATGAATATGTTTTCTTCATCAAGTGCCCTTTCTGCCTTGCTTGTTTAGCAAATGTGTTGCTAGTAGACAGATGTAAATATAGTTCGCTCACGCTCACAGGGACAGTTACAGCGGCCGTCCAAAAACAGATGCAGACTCAATTGAGCGCCCATTCTTCCAGACGGAGCATTTATAAACCTGTTGACTGAAATGTAAGAGGGATGGATGGCAGGTTGAAGAGCTCAGGCTAAAAATGTGTCCTGTGGACGAGTAAAGGTGGCACAGAGGTGGAAAACAACATATAGAGAGCGCAGGAACTGTATCAAACAAGTAGTTCAAGGGTCAATCTGACACATTCTGGTTTATTCTGAATTTAAGGTACAAAGTATCTGACTGCCTCATCAAAGCTTACAGCAGGAAAGATAAGTAGGCATGTAGCCTGGCAAGATTTGGGTTTATCCACATGCCTAAGCAATTCCCATTGAGCCCTATTTTAGAAATATTTGGTATAAAGAAAATGTGCATCCTGTCTCTTTTTCAGACTTTTAGAAAACCAAAAATGTTAGCTGCGTCTTTTCTGTTTACTCTGTTCATTTCTTACACTGCATTGTAACAATAATTATTGTCGTTTAGTCTTATTGTATATCTAAACATCTATCTATACATTTCTAACCAAGTATCTTGAGCTAATTTACCTTTTCACAGGTGTGACGACCCCTCCACACCACGAGGGGTGCCGTCGGCTGTGTGTGTGTGTGTGTGTGTGTGTGTGTGTGTGTGTGTGTGTGTGTGTGTGTGTGTGTGTGTGTGTGTGTGTGTGTGTGTGTGTGTGTGTGTGTGTGAGGTGTGTGTGTGTTGNCTGTGTGTGTGTGTGTGTGTGTGTGTGTGTGTGATTGCAGGATCCAGTGTCTGATGAGCTGCACCTATCTGAAGAGCTGCACCTGTTAGAAGCCTACAAGAGGAGAGCCCAACCGGATTCGTGGCCTCGCTCTTACTCCTCTGGGCACTCTCGCCGTGCCAGCCTCGGGGGACCTGTTGCTAGTTTCACTCATTTTGTTTATTATTAAATAAACTATTGTTATATTGTCAAACCTTGTTTCTACTCTCCAGTTTATGCTATAGCCCCAGAGCCGGGCCGTAACGTAACGTCAGTATGACATGAACAATTCAGGAATGAGAAGCGTCCTTTTTTCATTACAGTCTGAGCTTAACAACTCATTGTTTCAAAAAGTACCAGGATATTTGTGTGTAAAATCTGCCATTTAAATGAGTGTAAACTACATGTGTGTCATGCTACACTGCAACTAAGAGGCTTAGTGAACCATCTACTGGCTGTTGAGTCACTACAAAAAACAATACTTATGAGTCACCAAAGACAATTTTGAATAATATTAATACAAACGCTTTGATGTAAGCTGGGTTTGTGCTAATAGAAACTGATTCAATGCAATTCTCACAGAGGAAAATGAAAAGCATTGCTCTCTGACTCCCTGAAAAGCTAAACCAGGATTTACAACCTCATCTGACTCTCCTCTCACACCAAAGGATCTCATGAACGTCATGTGAAAAGGCAGGAGTTATCTTCTAAAGCTGCTGGCCTACTTCTCTTATTAAGGGGATTCCAACCGGATGCCTCTCCCTTTGCGCTGAGGTCATGCCATCTGCTCCGGCTGCTAGTTTGTTGTGGCTCTGCGAATTGTGACTCTTAATGAAATTGTGGAGCAATATGTAAGGTCTGATCCGCTTAAAGGGGGCGCCGAGGCCTTCCTGCCTGCAGCCTCCTGAGAGCCAGAGCAGCAGGAGTCTATCTGCAGCCATACGGGGATAAACGCTGATGTCAGGGCACTGCTGATTCAATAAGGGGAGACTCAAGAGCTGTTCCGATAGGCTTTTACAATAACAACACATTCACTTGAAGGGCGTGGGATTTCATTACCGAATCGTTAAGCAATTCCTGGACATGTGATTTGCTGAAAGGCACAAGGGAGTAATGGGGAGTAGCGAGTTGGCGACACGCTGGAATGGAGACTGATGGAAGATGTATTTTGCTGCTTCACTGTATCAACTCTCAGCCCAGGAGAAGATGAGAAGGATAATTTATTTGCCAGTCCACTGCTATGCAGACACAGAAACCTAACACTCTCCTTTTGTTCTTGCAAATTCATTACAGCATGAGAATTTCTTTGTGTGTAAAGCCCAGTCTAAATGGCCGTTTCAAAGGACGCTAATGAGAGAAACTGATAATAGCTGGTGTTTTCACAAAGCAGTACTCAGGCCATTTAGTGAAAACCAGCTCTGTTTTGCATTTAATGTGTTTGAAAAAACAGATCCTGTCTATAAATACACATGCTGACCCAATTATAGGTAGAGTAGAGTCATCTGTGATTTAGTCTGTTTGAAGCCAGCCAAAAAAAATCCCTCTTGAGTATCGCTGGGAGGGGCGTGCCAATATTCGGAAAACAATTAGAGCTGGATATTTAAAGAAACAGACCGTTTTGATATGTTGTGGAAGTACTTGAGTTTCAGCAGACATAATTTATGGGAGAAACTCAACTTAAACAGCGAGTAGACAGCTGTGAGTTCACCCAACATGCACTGAGCAAACACGTGTCCACATACTGTATGCACTGTACTGTACATTTAATGCCCCGCTGGCCACAGAGAAGAAAGGCCGAACTGTGAGGCTGAGTGCACATGTGCATCCTTTTATCAGGTCTCTGAAGGAAGTTTTCTGAAGCCTGTGGATTTGGGGTTTTTCCACATGCTGTCATCTTTTCCCCTGTAATACTGAAACCAGAAGGCCGACAGGAAGCAGGCCTTGATAAGATGAGGTAAGTGAGCGTAAATGGGTTAAAGGTGGGAGCTCAAATCAGCACTGAGACAAACGATGGAAGAAAGAAAGAAAGCTCCCCATTGGTTGAAATGCTATGGTTACTACTAGCTATAATGTAGGAAATGTGTTTATTCACTTTCCTTCCTGAGAGTTAGATGATAAGATTAGGGACGCACAATGAAATTTAAACACTCATTACAATGAAAAATGGCCCGGATATTGACAGGCAAATATAATAAGGCTTTAATTATGTGCATGTGATGTAGACGGTTGGCTAAGCTCATCTAAATGAACTGTAACGGTATGTCCACACGGCAGCGTTGCGTTGAAGCTTGCTGGCGGGCGTGTCTAAAGCTCGACCAACAACCAATCACATTCATCTCCCGCCCCGGACACACAAGCACACGGTTTGATTGGCTAGTGCTTGTACTGGCATATGATTTGATTGGCTGGCGCCAACTTTTCTCAACTTTCGAAGCGAGCTACGGTGGCAAAGCGACGGAACCACAATGCAGTTCGGCAAAGCGTGACGTCACCCCATTCAAAGTGAATGGGAAGCGTCTCCGTTGAAGCACGCGACGCTGCCGTGTGGACGTACCGTAACAGAAGTTAAATCTGATCAGAAGAGGCATTTAAAATGCACACTGATGCCAGGTCTCTACTGCAACTGTTACAACTGGAGCTGATCTGTATAGTAACATCGCACATTCACCTCATGACAGTGTTTATTACTAATTATAACTCGTTGTGATGGTGATCTGCACTAACCAACCGCTTCCCCTTGTAAAGCCATTCACATCCCTTAATTGAACATGCATTCATCCAGGATGTGTTCTTATAATTAACAGAGGCTAAGAGAAACCACTCTGTTAAGTCATAATAGGAACAAATGAGATTTTATATGCAAATGCTTGGATATAAGAAGGGTTATTGATGATTTACAGGAATTCTCACCAACTCCAATCACAAGAAGCAATCAAAATGCATATTTACGTCGCCAGTTCTTAACTGTAACTGTCGCAACTAGAGCTAATCTGTATAGGAACATTGTGGCTTTATGCACATTGTTGTAATGGTGATCTGCCCTTAACAACACTTGCAGCGAGACGTTACAAACCCTTCATTAAAAAGGCATTCATGTAGAAAATGCATTGTTTTCCTGCCCTTTTGTGCTTTGTAATCAACACAATTATTGCGGCCGCGCGCTCACCAGGAGCAGCATTACCCTGGAGAGCGTATTCTCACATACCACAACCACAAATGAGAGCACCAGGAATCTGCTTCACACCCAGACAGCCATTAGGACCCAGGGCGAGAGGGCCAACATCCCGCTGGACCAAAATAGAGCTGTGCTTCCTACTAATCCCAGATGAACAGGTGCTTCTATTTAAAGGATCAAATCCTTTCCAATCCACCCATTGGATTCCCAACCCTCTTTCTCCTTTCATACTCTCCACTGTATGTGTTTTCCGCCTATTTAAATTCCCCCCTTTTCTGCCTTTCCTGGATTATGGGCAGAGAAACAAAAGCATTGAGTGAATGAATGAGCTGTGGAAATGTGCATGAGGAAAACCACTTAAGAAACCAAAGCTTTCACCACCATTTTCCCTGAGAGTCTGAGTCTGAGAATGCTAGTCTCAAATACGATGGTGAATTGGTATTTCTCATTCAATTTATCACAGCATTGTTCTGAGCTTCAAGTCAGTCAAACACATTCATAATTGCCACTTTATACCAGTGCAAACATAACTGGTATAAGAAGTGGTACATGAAACATGACCATGTTAAAACAGAGTAGATATAGCATAGCGTAAATAGAGATCAGGATTTGAGACGCCATAGGGATAAGGACAGAGCATTTAGGAGCCAATTATAACCCTTATTCAAAGCTGGACCTTGTTAACAAGCAGCCTGGTGCCAGAGTGTCCCTGTCAGGAATAGAAAAAGGTGTTTTTATTTCAACTGACCATTCGAAGAAGGCCATGATGTAGTCAAAGTATTTCTGAATGGGCTTAGATTCTGCACTCCTATTGTATGAAGAGCAGTGGAGAGTGAGAGTGCAAACAGTGGAGATGTCCTTGATCCCAACACAACACAAACACACCTTTTTGATACTGAAACGTTTTGTTCAGCAGGATAATCTCCACCGCCACTATATGATTTTTGAAGCATACATGTAAGTAAAACGCTTATAGGCTGTAAAGGAACTACAACACGGTCATATGACTTCACGGTTACCGCCGCTAAGCTAAAGGCAGCTAATATTCAGCGTGATGACGTTGTGAAATCTCATTTAGTCGCTTGTTACTACCGTTTGATAACACATATATAAGCTTCAGACATTCACCAGTGGGGTATTTCCTGCTGTATTTAATGTCGTAAAACAAAACATGAAAATCTCTTCATGTTGTGTTAACCACAGACCTTATTTCAGGCGTCTTCCCATAAACTTGGTTCCTGGTTTTAGGACTCATTCCTGTAACACTTTATAGAGTGCTTCAGCAACATGGATGGGATGCCTGTGTTGAAATCAGAGGAGGAGGAGGAGGTGAATGGAGAGGAGGGGGTTTACATGATTTACTTTAGAGTCCCTCTTTTGTTTTCTTTGAACTCAAGGCCTCTTGAGAAACGGAGGGGCCCGTCAGGCAGCGTAACACCTGGCGGACACTGAGTGACGGGACAATATGGTGCGAGTCTGGCTTTGACAGCGGCCAAAAGACAGATTGATGGCGTCTGTGAGTGCGGGATCATCGTGGCAAAAGCACAGTACAGCAATACCAAAGCTCGCATGAAAGCGAGTTTGAGCGCGGCTAATTATATTTCACCCCCCTGGGCCAGAAACCAATTTGTCTCGTTTTCAATACCACCAAGTTTCCCCCTATCATGCTGACAGAATGGCTCGAGGCAGTGTTTGAGAAGCTGTAATGAAAACAGTCTCTTCTAACAACCAGTGGGGTCTGGATTCAGCCTTGGAAATTGCTGTAAGTGGGTGAAGGAGCCAGGGAGCAAGCGGACATCAATTCTATTGTAGTAGTCCCAATGTGTGATGTTGTTAAAGGGGGAATAAGGTTGACAGGCCCCCGAGGCGAGACTAGGGAGCCTGCTATTCACGCTAGCACAATCACGACCTTTCAAAATATGAATTCTTCACGGTCTGTGCAGTCTTGGCTTTTGTTGCGGACACAATGTGACATGCAGGGGCTGCGGTGGCTCAACGACATAGAAGGGAAAGGCCGGCGGTGTCTGAGTGTTGGATGGCGTTTCTTGCTTTCTTAAAAGCTTATGAGTTTCTTTCTGGGTCCTGAACTGATGTGTTCACCATTTAAAATAGAGCACTACAAAGTGAGAACTTCGGTTTAACTTACGTGGGATTTTGGCAAGCAGACAATGGTTTTTTCGTAAGTAAACAGCTGTTATTTCTGAATGTACTTATAGTAAATATGCTTTGTTCTTTTTAGCCAATAAACTCTTTAAAGACTCTCCTGGAAACATTTAGTCACATCCACTCTAACAGCCTATGAAAAGGTGTTATGGGTCATGGAAGTTTTTACAAAATCATGTAGACACAAGATTAAAGCTATGGTCGAACTGTCAAATAAATGAGCCTTGGGCAAAATGTCATGAGGTCAAGGAAAGATGTGAAGACGTATTTATGAGGGCTGAGGAAAAGACAGCTATAGTGGCTGCCACTTAAATACTTCTGGGTCATTTCCCTTTCACAGGAACCTTCACGAGCAAAAAAGTCTGTCTGACCGCAGCCTTTTTTATTTCTATTTCTATTTCTGAAATATATTGGACTGTTTATTTTTGTGCCTCTCATGTACATTGCCTTGTGTTTTTTTATGCTGCTGCAATGCTAACATTTCCCAAATTGGGATCAATAAAGTGTCTGTCTGTCTGTCTGTCTGTCTGTCTGTCTGTCTGTCTGTCTGTCTGTCTGTCTGTGTCTGTGTGTGTCTGTCTGTCTGTCTATATCTATCTATCTATCTACCTCTCTATCCATCTATCCATCCATCCATCCATCCATCTATCTATCTATCTATCTATCTATAGGGAATAGCATTAGTACCATTAGGTTTAGGCATGGGCGGTATAATTTTTTTCATACCGTCATACCTTGCTGACATCATACCGTGGTATACGGTATATGACGGTATCAGTCCCAATTTAAGGGGTCATTTCTCCCAAAAAAAATTTTTTACTCACTATATCAACAGCCCCACCAAAAATATTTCCCACCAGCCGCCACTGACATTATGACTTGGGTTGACTTGAGTGAGGTGGCGTTCGGCGGCAAATAGATGTTTCAAACGGTATATTATATGTTCGGTGTAAAATGCAGCCCGAGCCGGTAGACGCTCGCAAAGTGCCGCGACGTGCGCGCAAGTGCAGAACAAGGGCTGCATACATGACACATTGTGCAAATGGCACATTTTGAGATCGGATACAGGACGCGTTTGTAGATGTCCGACGTTGTTTCCATAGTGAGCTAAGTTAACAATATATCATCATACATAAACATTTTCCGGGAGTAAATACTTGACTTATTGAATAAAGTTTGCTATATTCACTAACTAGTTTGGCAATATTATTCCGTGCATGTGTTAAAAACCTTATTTCCATTTGATTCATTGAATTACTCGCGTGAATGTTTAGCACGTAAATGCTTTCGTTTTTAAAACCGTCCGACCTCGACTACAAAACCATCAACCAGTTGCATAGGATTAAAACATGTCAACACTCACTCACCCCGTCTTAAACATTCCCAAAGAAGTGCCTCTGTCTCTCGTTGTGCTGGATGAAGTAACTGGCGACGAGTAAACCCAAAATAGTCCCAAACAGGCGCAGAGGCATTTTTCTTTTT
>NW_011353990.1:0-2690 GCF_000735185.1 Notothenia coriiceps | reverse complement strand
AGCAGCAGCAGTCAATTCACAGAGCCGTCACTCAATGTGACCACGCCCTAATTTATGCAAAAACGTATATATAATATAAATAAAAGGGTCGTGTTAGAAAACAATTCACTCACAGATCCATAACCATGAAGGTGGAATCGAACTATATCGATAATAAAATATATGGAGCCAGGGGTAGAAACATATTTTTTTTCTTCTGTAAAATTGGGCATTTTAACATGGGGGTCTATGGAAATTGCTCCTTTCTGCAGCCATCGCCTATCGGCCAATATATAAACTGCGGTACTTCCGTATTGGCGCCCCCGGCTATTCCCCAGATAATAACGTCCGTTAAAATCTAGATCCCTCCGCTTCGCCTCGTGCTCCTGATCAGCCTGTCGTTGTTCTTTTCCCCATAATGACCGCGTCGCTGCACATTATCCCTTACTTGTCTGATTATATAATCATTTGCGCGGGCCGCTAGTGTCTGTTGATCTCCAGATTAACAGCAGCATGAGAATAACCTGCCGAAAGTGCCGATGCTCCATGGCGGAGGCTCCGGTAGAAAATGCCGGGATTTGCGTTTTTACCCCCTTAATGTCTGACCAATGGTTGAACAGCATTTCCGAGCACATGACTTGTGTTTAAAGTGTATAATCCGTTTGAGTTTTGCCCGTGTGAACGCAAACCGAACCTTCTGAAAAATGAAATAGTTTAACAAACTGTCGTCTGGTGCGCACCAGAAAACGGACTATTAGGTGTGAATGCACAAACTTTTAGGAAAAAAACACAAGCAGCCTGGCCTGGCCAAATATTTCTCTGGAGTTGAACATCTTGTAGCCACCAATGAGCGCTCAGCTCGAAGTGTATTTTGGTAAGATGCAGATCAGCTAAGATGTATGGAGTACATAGACAGCCTACCCATGCAGACCTAGAGAACTGCTATACATCTCAGTGCAGGGGACGTTTTTATCGTTTATGGAAAGGGCCCTTTGCTTTACTCTTTGCAATCTACTAGGTTTTGTTTTAAAAAACAATGACAACAACTTTGATTCATTGGATTACAAACTGCAAACATCCAACTTCCACACAGTTCCACAGTACAGTTTGACCTGAGATCCCCCCATCACTAACACTTGTGGTCATGCCAAGATTATTTAACCGCACACACACAGTTTCCATGAGATCACTGACAGAAAATGCTTTTCATGTGTATGACCGGATCAAGTTTCAGATACACACAGATGCTGATGCGCTTTAATAACGCCTCACGGGCTGATGTCTTTATCGCAGTTTGACCGAGGGCTACACTCTCTTCCAACCTTCTTCTTCTACAACAAATATATTTTTTTTTACCCTTTTCATTATTTCCTTTGCCTGAATCTAGAGGATTGTCAGCGGGATCCTATCGGCAAAGACAGAATCTGCTATTTTCAGCTGTATCTTATTGATTTTGTTTGATGAACACACATGTAGGTCCTGAATAGGATTCTGCCTGGGGAGGAATGCACACAGAGAGATATAGAGAGGGAAACAGAGCGAAAGATCGGAGCGAGTATGTCCGTTCATGCACAATCCCACTAACAGCACAGCAGAGACACACTGAGCCTTTATTTCCATGTAATTAGATATAGGCCTCTCCTGCAGATTAGATTTACAGTAATTAGTCTTCTCATGTGGAGTGAACACAGCCAGTGTCTCTAAATCGCATTATTAAGTCTCCCCCTTATTAACACTGGTAAACAATAAGGAGAACCACAACAAACATGAATATACACTCCCTCTGCATCAAAACTGCTCTGCCTTATTACCAATAATATGTAGTTTCCTCCCACACTACGTTATTATTGTGTTTTGGGATTAAAATGACTAGTGTTGAATAAATAAAAGGGACACAATGACACCAGTCTGCTCCAGTTCGAGTTGTTCTGTCATTGGAAGCGTTGCAGAGAAAACCTCATGCTGTTAACAGCAAGGCAGTGGTGTAAAGTAACTAAGTACATTTACTCAAGTACTATACTTAAAGTGGACCTATCATGCTATATTTGAATAATATATTGTAGGGCCATACCTATATAAAACATGTCTGTGAAGTTTTTTTTTCAAAATACCAAACAGATCATGCATTTTAGCCATGCCTCATTTCGCTCTATTTGCTCTTTTCCAGCCCTGTCTTCACAAGGGCTGATTCTGTGGCAAATGAGCTGCAGCTGACCTTACGAGGCACGAGCGGCATGTTACCATGCTGTTACCATGCCACGCAACCTCTCATCCCCCTGATAGGTGGAGAGTTGCCCATATAGGCGGAGCTCCTTGTTTCTGACGTCAGAGATATTTCAAATCTGTATCAGTCTGTATCGGCTCCGTTGCAGCCCCGTTTTTAGAGATTTGGGTATGGAGGAAAAGAGAGAAGGTTGTGTTTTCTGACACTTGGTGAGTTCCCTGACACACCGGGGACACATATTCATGTATAAAAGACGTACAAAAGTGCATTTTGCATGATAGGTCCCCTTTAAGTACAATTTTTAGGTACTTGCACTTTACTTGAGTAATTCAATGTTTTGCTTCTTATACTTCTACTCCACTACAATCCAGAGGTAGATGGTGTACTTCTACTCCACTCAATGTATTTAATACCTTTAGTTACTTTACAGATGTGGATGAATGATGTGAAATATAATCAAGTGTTAAATCAGACTTTAGTTCCACCT
>NW_011353989.1:0-4423 GCF_000735185.1 Notothenia coriiceps | reverse complement strand
GAAGTTTAGTCAGTACTTCTACTTTTTAAACACGAGTATCTGTACTTCTACTTGAGTAAAGGATGTGTTTACTTTTGCCATCTCTGATGATTCCTGGTTGGCAATTGTAACGGTGTGTGTGTGTGTGTGTGTGTGTGTGTGTGTGTGTGTGCGTGTGCGTGTGTGTCAGGCTTCACATGCTCAGCGAGTTGGAGCACAGCTTCACGGAGCTGCAGAGCTCCGCCCCCAGCCTCAGCCAGCTGCCGCCTCACTTCACTGACCGCCTGGAGATGACCCAGAACTCCTTCAGGGCCAAGGAGCCGATCCTGGCCCTGCGCCGCGCCCTGCTCAGCCTGGGGCCGCAGTAAGGACGTAGAAACATTTGTGTCAATATGTCGCTTTACATTCATTGCACAGCAAGGGTGTCAAACTCAATTCCATCGCGGTCCACATTACCATTATGGTTGGACTCAAAGGGCCGGTTGTAACTTCAAGACTATAAAGAAATCGTAAATATATATAATGTAATGTATTAAATTACATTATTGCCTCTGCATTGGATTATTATCGGATAGGGTAATAACTTCATAACTAACTATGTCTGAAAGCAGAAGTCCAGGGAAAATAATTGTAAGTCTCTTCAGTGCCATGTCTCAAAATGAGATGCATTGTGGGACATGTAGTTTATGGGCAACGTGCTTTTGTAAAGCGGCATGTAACCGTATAATAAACGTATTATATTCTTTGCAAGCTCTTGCGGGCCACATAAAAGTAGGTTGCGGGCCGGATTTGGCCCACAGGCCTTGAGTTTGACACCCCTGTACAGTATGAGCAGGTCCACCTTTCTCTGAGCTATTGCTCTTTTCGCATTTACCACAACTTTTTATGTTGACCAATGTTTTAATAATGTGGCTCTTCACCTGTAACTTCTCAGCAGTATTTCTTCGTAAATATTTGTTTAAACAGAATAACTTATAAACATTAGAGTGCCTTGAAATCGGGGACAGTGCAAATCTCATCTCCCTGTTGTGCATTATTTCAAGTGCCTGTGACTTTATAGTATACCGTTCAAGCTATCAAAGAGCCAATAAAAGCTATGCAATGTTAATCCAAAAGAAATCTGTGTAAATGATTCAAGTCAAGGCCACATCATAAATCAGTCCCTCTTGTCTGCTTCAAAGGTCCAGGAGCAAGGAGCTGGTGGGGGAGTGCTGGCTGCAAAGTGCCCGCGTGGCCAGGAAGGCGGGACATCACCAGACGGCCTTCAACGCTCTCCTGAACGCAGAGAACACACACCTGGCCGAGCTGGTGACCGAGAAGGCCAAGTGGCTTTGGTCCAAGGTTTGAATAACTTTAAAGGTCACCTATTATTATTATTATTATTAAACATGTGTCCCCTCTGTGTAAAGAGATGATCAAGCAGTTTGTTATCCAGCCTAGTGTGAATAGTTATTCCATCTCCTTGTGTTAATACAAAGTGTCAGCACCTCTTGTGTAAAGCTGACTGTTTTTCACACCTTCTATCCTACTGAAACTCACACATAAATACACAAAATATCACTTATAAAACGTCTGCATTAATGTGTCGTCAGGGCGATGTACACGAGGCGCTGATCGTGCTGCAGAAAGGTGTGACCCAGTGTTTCCCTGACGACCAGCCGCTGACGGACCCCCGCAGCCTGCAGACTAAAAGCAGGGCCATGCTGCTGGTGGGACGCTTCATGGAGGAGACGGCCAACTTCGAGTCCAACGCCATCATGAAGGCATACAAGGTAACGGGCGTGATGCGATATGAATAGAGAAGTCAAAGTCAACTGTATTGTCAATCTTTCAGTTTGTGTGTACAGACAGAGAGATCGGAATAACGTTTCCCACAATCCCGAATATAAAACAAATGTATATATAAATACGTGTGCAAATATGTATATATATATATATATACACTAGGGATGTCCCGATCACCTTTTTTTGCTCCCGATCCGATTCCGATCATTTGATTTTGACAATTTGCCGATACCGATTTTTCCCGATCCGATCTTTATGCAATGCATTAAGAGGGAAAAAAGCATTCAAGTTGTCCCTTAAGGTTATTTAAAAAAAAAAAAGAAGTATTTATTAAAAAAAATAAAAAAATCCCGATCCCCGATTTTTTTCTCCCGATTCCGATCTTTTGAAAATCACGTGATTGGCTCCGATCCCCGATCACGTGATTTTCAAAANTCGGGAGAAAAAAATCGGGGATCGGGATTTTTTTTGATCGGGACATCTCTAATATACACACAGTCAAAGACACATTTTTACCTAAAAATATTGACCTAAATAAAAACACAACAATCAATATATACAAATAACAGTCACTTCAATATTTGAGAATGTACATTAGTGCAACATTGTCCATAGAACTAACCACTGTGCAGGAAGTCATAGGCTTCGATTACACCCTAACGATGAGATGCAGGTTACAACCTGTAAGACACTGCAGAGGCACTCATGCACAAATGATACTGTTACATGTTATGAAAAATAAACCCCACACATGTCCTGTTGCAGCTACTCAATTGTAAGGATTTGCTGCCTTTCTTTGCCTTTTCTGATAATAAATAAAATGTCTTCAAGGCCCTTAGAAAATTGTGATGGGTGTTTATTTTTACATTTTTTGGACATTTTTTAGCCCAGGCAATGAACTGAATAATAAAGAAAATGGTTTTCAAAAGAAGGCAATAACTAATTACTGTAGTTGCAAGAAAAGAGCCAAAGACAGCTTAATATTAACCAAGAAGCATGCATAAGAAATATTAGAGATAAAATAATTACACAATTTACAAAATAAAGCAGTTCTGAGAGATATAGCAGCCAGGTTATATATTAAACAGCTATTAACGGGATATAAAAATATTACATACTGTTGTGTTTCTTAGGATGTGACCAACCTCCTGCCTGAGTGGGAGGATGGAAACTTCTACTTGGCCAAGTACTACGACAAAGTGATGCCAATGGTGACTGATAATAAGCTGGAGAAACAGGGGAACCTCATCAGATACATTGTGACTTACTTTGGAAAGTAAGTTATTGTTCTCACTGCTGAGACCCAGTCCTTAAGAAAATACTATTACACCTGGCTTTCACCAAAAGCTCATTCATTTTGTGAATTTGAATCTGTGTTGTTTCCCTCGCAGAGCCTTGCAGTTTGGAAACCAGTACATCTACCAGGCCATGCCTCGCATGCTTTCTCTCTGGCTGGATTTTGGAGCCAAAGTGTGTGAGTGTGAGAAAGGTGGGTGTCCAGAAGCTACTGTAAAAGTAAAATAAAGATACACACAGGGCAATGGCTGCTCCCAGTGTCTGGCTGATTCACTAGATGTTCCAACACAGTCAACATGTATTTAAAATGTACAATGAAAAGCAGTAGTAAGCAGAGATGGCAAAAGTACACACATCCTTTACTCAAGTAGAAGTACAGATACTCGTGTTTAAAAAGACTCTGGTAAAAGTAGAAGTACTGACTAAACTTCTTCACTCAAGTAAAAGTAAAAAGGGCTTTGAAATGTACTTCAGTAAAAAGTACCCATAACTAGCAGCTGTTTTAAAGAGTACCTGACCTCCCTTTATATTAATAGAACAATAATGTCATTGTTAGCTAATGAATGTTTCCATGCTGAACAACGGCAACATGACAACGTTTTCATTGGTCCCTCTTCTTTAGAGAAGACCAGGAAATGATGGATACACGGATCGTGTTCAAATCAATAGGCACGCAATGACTCTAAATAATAATGATCACGCCACCAAACACACATTCAAACTAAAGGAACCAGCCTGTTTGGAAAATGTGAGAAGTAGAAAGTACAGTTGTTTGTGTTCAACATGTAAGAAGTCGTCAGAATAATAAGTAGTGGAGTAAAGTACTGATACCAGAAAAATGTACTTAAGTACAGTAACGAAGTATTTGTCCTTCACTACTTCCCACCTTTGGTATTAAGCAGTAGTAAGAAATGCAATTATATAGTTGTATATATTCTCAATCAAGAACTAATCTGAATCTTCTTCAAACGATTAATTGTGAAGCATGTTTCTGTGTTTGTTATGTGTTTTATTTGACCTGTATTTAATTCATAAAAAGATGTGAGCCTATGTAAATGGTGTCCACTCTTCCCTCCACCCCAGCTGGCCGGGCGGACAGGCAGATGCGACAGGAGCTGGGCAAAATCAACGCTGCGGTGAGCGAGCACTGCGACAACTTAGCGCCCTACCAGTTCCTGACGGCCTTCTCCCAGCTCATCTCCAGGGTCTGCCACTCCAGCGACGAGGTCTTCACCGTCCTCATGACCATCGTGGCCAAAGTCTTCCTGAAGTACCCCCAACAGGCCATGTGGCTGATGACTGCTGTCTCCAAGGTGTGTGTGTGTGTGTGTGTGTGTGTGTGTGTGTGTGTGTGTGTGTGTGT
>NW_011353988.1:0-1381 GCF_000735185.1 Notothenia coriiceps | reverse complement strand
AGGAGCCAGGCATGGAGGGAGGTGGCAGAGATAGTGGGTGAAACTGGTAGGTTTTCGCCTGTTTGGGGAGTTTATATCCAGTGTACCTCGTTTAAACATTGAATGGACAGCTAGCAGGCATAGACAGTATATATAGCTAGCATGGAATGTTTTTTGCTTTGTATGTCGGGGGCGGGAGATTCATGTGATTGGTTGTTGGTCGCGTTGCTCGCGTTGACTCCCCAAGCTTCAGACACGCCCACCGCCAAGCGTCAATGCACGCTGCTGTGTGGATGCTCCGTTAGGCTGACACTCATAGGGTTGAATTCACTTGTCTGTCATCAGCTCTGAGATTATTTAATAATATATTGAGCAAGTATTCCTCTTTAGACACAACTCCAAAATGTCTTTAATGATGATAGCACCTTGGGCTCAACAAGAAATATTATTTCACCACCCAGCTGTTTTAGAAACATCCTCCAGGTTCAGCAGCAGATGGTTGTATGCTGCTATGTTAATCTCTGCAATTATTGCACTGCTTCATTTTGTAAATCTTAAATACATACTTATCACCCTAATTATCTACATCAAGTTGTGCATCTGAAAGGTCCCAATACTGTTTGGGACCAATTAACATTGTAGAGGCACATCTTGTGAGTCTGGAGTGTGTTTCAGAAGAATGTTCTTCAAATATTTGTGTTGAAATAAAAAAAGTGCTGACTTGCCTGAGTGTCCTTCAAGTGAAATCTGGAGATGCCTCTTGAAGGGAAGTGTCCCAAATGAGTCACCTTGTTTTAACCAAGGATATACTATAGGATTCAATACAATTAAAAAAACTACAAACAAGATGCAGATATTTGCATAATTGTCTGCACACAAGATAAAGCTCACATAAATCTCAGTCCATCAATACTTGTTTCCAACTCAACTCAATCATAAAGATATTTCTAAATTGTGTAGTGAATTGCTCTGTTGCCCTCATCCAGCACTGCGATATATATGTACGCAACAAGAAAATACATTATATAGCAAGAAACATTAAAAAAAACAGAGGAGCGCTCTGTCAGGAGCCTTTGCAGTCCTCGTTCAGTATTTGGTTTACCTGAGGAAAGTTGGACCTATTTTTCCTCCACATTCCTTCTGTATACTGTATAAATGTGGTAGCACTTCCAAGGTCGCAGAACTTAAAAACGTTTTGAGGAAAAAGCAGGATGTCTGGGAAATGTCAATGATTTTTTCGCTCCGCGGCACAGGACTTTTCTTCACATTTTATATTTACAGTGAAGTTTAACCCCAATTTCTTTTTACATTTCATAAATACTTGTTTTTAAATAAGATGGCAACGTTTGTTAACTGAAATAATACACAATTTTTAGCCTTCATGGGAAATACATTTTATTTT
>NW_011353987.1:0-8440 GCF_000735185.1 Notothenia coriiceps | reverse complement strand
AGAGGATATTTCCAGGGTTCCTCAAAGGGAGGAAAATCAGGGGTTTTCACTCCCGTTATTTTTCTAATCCCGAAAAAGACTGGGGGAATGAGACATCCTCGATCTGTCAGTATTCCACATGCTGACGATCAAACAGGTGCTGGAATGTTTTCACCAGGACGACTGGTTCACTTCCACCTGAAGGATGCATACTTCCACGTACCCATCATCCCGAAACACAGGAAATTCCTTTTTCCATTCAGGGAATATCAGACCAGACAATAGTCTGCCGTTCGGATATTTCCTGGCTCCTCGCATTTTTGTGTAGAGAAGGCTGGAGCCACTACACAGAGGAGGGATGAGAGTGTGGTTTTCTCTGGACGACCTGCTATTTGCTGGCTCGCTCCAGAGAGGAAGTCGCGTATCGCATCTGTCAAAGCCTGGGTTTCATAATAAATTGGAAGAAGAGCTGTCCTCTTCCCTCTCAGACAATCGTTATCTGGGAGTGGAGTTAAACTCAGCCAGCATGAGAGCGCGACTCTCGCGGCAGCGAGGGGAGGAACTGACAGCTCTCCTCCGGCGTGTCACAACCCACACAGCCCTCTCTGTGACGCAGCTGCTCTGCGTTGGCGTCAGCTGGTCACGTGATGATACCCCTTGGTCTCTTCTAACAGGGGGACACTCCAGAGGTGGTTCATTCGCTGCAGAAGCCTGCTGTTTTTAACCTATTGGTTTATAAACATTTTTGGTACGGAATGTCTTGTCAGAGTGAGTGACGTCAGGGATCCAGCTGGGCGCTCTCCTGTCTGACACGCAGAGAGCTGCTGTTCCCCCACTACGATCGCAGGACAAGGTGGGACCTTCGTCTCCACTTTCTCACAGCGGCC
The DNA here is from genome assembly GCF_000735185.1 of Notothenia coriiceps. Lineage (NCBI taxonomy): Eukaryota > Metazoa > Chordata > Actinopteri > Perciformes > Nototheniidae > Notothenia > Notothenia coriiceps. Next base: position 7,574 of record NW_011353987.1, on the reverse strand, counting down.
GCTTCGCCTCTTCTTTGATCTCCCTCTCAGTGCCTTTGGTGTCGAAGGTGTGTCCTAGTGACGTGTACCGGGTTGGGTATGTATTGTTCCCAGCCTTCATCCCGTCAGGGAAGATAGGCAAGTTTTGCTATGTTCCAGGCACGGTGATGCGCCATTACGCATGGCACAACAGGCAGGGGCGTGTTATTGAGCAGGTGTGTCTGCTCTTCTAGTGCCGGGCGGACCCAGTGGGGCGCAGACTACATCATGCTTCGCCCTTAACCCAATAGCGATAGCCTTAGAGGGCGAAGCCATATACGAAATAGAACTGAGTTTACCTACTGTAACCCCAGCTTCTATGAGTAAATGGCGCAGCCCTCTAAGCGCTGGGCCCCACTGGCTCTACGAATAGCTGAAGAAAAGTTATTTGGTATGGGAGCAGATTGCCGGGCCTCCTTCCTATTTATACCGGAAGGAGGCCCGAGGGTGGGGCCCACCTTGCGGGTGGACGTGGACTACAAGTGTTTCGGTGCTGCGCGGGGGCGCAGGGGGATTACCCAATAGCGAAATACCCAAATGCGCCATTTACTCATAGAAGCTGGGGTTACAGTAGTTAACCTCAGTTCTGGTTTTTCTGTCTGTCTTTGTTAGATCCTTGTTTGTCGTTGACTATGTTCACTGGGAAGAGCTTTGTATTTTTCTTGTTGCCTTTTAATAAAGGTGTTTCCTGTGAAATCTGCATTTGGGTCCTGCCTGCTTCGCTCTACCTTGACAGAAGGATCTAACAAAGACAGACAGAAAAAACAGAACTAAAATACACACAGGACTAATCAAGGAAACAAGAGACAGGTGAGGAGGGAGGAGAAAACTGCAGGGGCACCAGGTGAACACAATCGGGAAAACAGGTAGGAGGGAACAGGTAGGAGGGAACACACAGACAGGAAACCAAAGACAGATCTAAACAAGACAAAACACAACACAGACAGATTGTGACAACAACATGTGATTTTGATTTCTTTTTTTGCCTCTATTTTCTCTAATATTATTCCGATGTAATTTGGAAAAAGTGCCAGGTTTCTTGTTTTTTCTGTTTTACATTTCCCTATTTCCTCCTTTTTGTCTACAGTATGTGTAGTTATATTTCTTCTTATACAGATAATGTCCAATCACCACAGAGGTCTTATACTGGGATCTATTAACATAGAGGCACTGCATGATGTGAGCGAGAAAATTGCAGCCAGGAGAATGAGACTAGCAGGACATTGCCAAAGGCATGAAGAGCTGCCAGCCGGCAAATTGGTGCTGTGGGAACCAACACACGGGCATCGGTCACGAGGACGTCTCGCACAAACATACGTGGACGTACTCAAGAACGACGCAGGAGCACAAAGTACCAATGAACTGCCCAGATGTATGGAGAACCGGGTATGACTGGAAGCGACGATGCAGGGCTCGTCTGAGGACGACCTAGAGAGACTGCATGAATGGATTAGCTCTTCATTCTATCTATCAAAATGTGTTGCAGCTTTTATTATCTTTCTGAATTGAAACGAAAGATACGACCTGTTTATTGAATCCTAACAATATTATTTATCTCTGTAAACAAATTATTGTTTCCCGTTGTAGTCCATGTAGTATTGATCAATCACTTTTTAACTGTTTTTTGTTGAATGCAAGCAAACAGTTTGCATGGAGAGCAAATGAGTCAGAATGCATCGACCAAAATGCATCCTGAGATCTGCGATAATATACATGGTAATATTTTTAATTAATTGTGTCTTTTAATCATATCTTTAGAATTCAATATAGTCTTTCTGAGAAACATCCAATACAATAAAATGATTTACTAATTTATCAATGTTCTTTGTATTTTTGGACCTTGATGTTTATTTTTATATAAAAAATGCTTTATATTTATAGACTTTTACCCTCAGCTTTAACAGACTGTATGGGTGCCGAAGATTATGAGTAGGTTTCTTTAAGGTAAGACCTGAAAGACAGGAAATGATTATTTCCAATGCACTGCAATCTACAGCTGAAAGAGGCGGGTGGTCTACCTTGTGAATCTACTCAGCCTTAATTGTCTTTAGGACATTTCAGCTGACCACTCTTTGACCTTTGGGTGTGCAATTATTTTTGTGCTCATATCCGCCATGCGCACACCTGGTAATGTACACGCGATGACCTTAGAACCGCAGGGAGAATGACTTTCAATAAGGCTCACTAATGATACTGATCTCTGTACAACCATAAAATTGTAATCATGGTTAATGTATTCGTGAAGGGTAAATTATTTCATTGCTGATCATTGAAACAATATACTGAAGCGACGTGTCCTTCCTGTGTGTAACTTTATCTTTGCATCCATTTTCTGATCTGTGACAATTTCTTAGTCTCTAATGTAGATTAATTTTCACTGCCTTATTGAAATGTACTTGTTGAAACATTAATATCAAAGTGCTTGTAAATTGCAGTATGAGGACAAAGACAGCTGTAGCTGAAAACAACAAAAAGGGTCTTCTCTCAAATAAATGCTTCTGGATCAATATGTTCCATGTCACCTTATAAATAGTGTTCACATTTTGCTCCTCAAACTTGCACATCTCATCCTCAAGTTGACAGCAGCTAATCTCGAAGCGTTGTTTTTCAGAGTGATCCACTGCTTATTTGAGGCGGGTGTGTATTGAATCTATCAACCTTTAAAAGTTAACAAGTTGTCTAGGGAAATGCCATTTGTACCAGTTCAATAGGAAATGTCAGACTTTGATAAAATGGTGAAGCCTTATACGTACTTGAGGATCTGCACCGAAGAAGGAGTGAAATGATAGGCTTTGTGCCTTTGTGTCATAGATGTGAGAAACTGCTCTTCTTGGTTGTGTCAGTAATGAAAACAGAGAGGGGAAATAACAATTTGGGGGAGAGAAAGCACTCGAACTGTAGTTTCTCTAATGTCATCATCATGCTAATTTAAAGGTCCCACCGCTAGTGGAGCCTCGCAGATGGGGGTGCTGCAGCCCCCTCAGCACCCCCCACCCCCCCTTCCGCGTCCATTCGCGATGTTTCGCTGCCTCGCAGATCCCACGAAGCAAGCAGGAAGTGAACCCAGCTCACACTGTCCTCTCCAGCAGCGAGCCACGCAACGTCCCGCCAACACGGCACCCAGACCCCACGCAGCATTCTCATCTGTTTGTCATTACTGGTGTCCTTTTCTGGTTGCTAACGCCATTGTAACACATAATCACTGATCTTCTGCTGTAACGGTGGAGGACTCATCAGAACAGAGTGGGCGAGCTGACCAATCAGAGCACTATTGGGCTCACAGGGAAGGGGGGAGCTCCAACAAGCCGTTTAGGACAGAGAGTGGATGCACATACTACACAGAGATGCTGTATGAGAAACCAATATGAGTTTGGAAAATTCCACAATATAAATCTATTCTAGTAGACCTCAACAATGGAACTATGATAAGTAGAAATGGCCATGACATGGGACCTTTTAAAGATTTTTCTTTTCTGACTAGACTGACTGACTCACAACATTATGGCTGCTTTGATGCTATCTACAGTGAAACTATCACTGCTAATGAGGAAGGCATTAGGCTATCTTAGTATTTTCATTCCAATTGGTCTTGTCATTCAATGATTCAAGACCCAAGATCCTATTTGTCGTTTGTAGAGGAAGCGAACAACAGAAAGAGCAACACAGCTTTCCTGTGAACAACTAATGCGGGCACATGCATCGGGAAACACACATCAGTGAATGTGGTTGAGTGTGATGGAAGAATACTAAACAATGAGAAAAAAACTGATGACTTTCAGGTGAGGCCTATATATTCGCTCAGTTTGTTCTTCATGTCATAGAATAGTCAATTTGACCTTTTAACATGTTAACAATGCATTTTGCATTTATCATTGTGTGCATTTGGAAAGCAGCTTGATAACATCAGTGCAATAACACCCCATGCAGTGAGAGGCTCTGAAATATTACATGAGGTGTGTAGTGAAGCTGACAAGTTTCTGTTCTGTTGTCATTCTATGTTACATTTTTATTGTACAGTGTATGTACTGTATATGCGTGTGTGTCTTTGTGTGTCATTAAGTCATGACACATTAAGTAATTGTTGACACTTTACATCATAGAATGATATTTTCTACTCATGAATCTTGTATTATGTATTCACAATGATGACACAAGTTGGCTAAAAGAAAGGAGACATTTATTTCTCTCCTGTTTTTCAGTAACTTTTAGAAACCAGAGAGAAAAATAACTTACGATAATGAGCACCTGTTGTTGTAGAGTAACACAAACAAATGAAATAAAGAAATAAAATATCCGTAGTCTTGGGATTTTGGTACTTTCCTTTTTGTTTTGAGTTTGGCAGCATCTCTTTATTTTTAATTGTAAATTATAAAACAAAATTGAAAAATCATTGTTGTTGAGGTCCGCTTCACTTCCTGAATGTTTTTTTTATCTTCAACAAGGGCCTATTGTAAATAACATTAGCGTCAATGACAGAGCTGTATAATGTCACAACAGTGACATTTATAAGATCATTGTATTGTGACCGATGTCAATTATTAACAATTCATTTTTAATGCGTACACAATGACATCGAACATCAGCATGGTTAAATCATAAAGATCATTAAGAGTAAAGAATATGACATTTTTTACAAATTCTACAAATCTCACACATTTTCTAAAAGATGTATTGATGTGTTTTATTCCTTGACTTTATAATGATAAAATTCACTCACAAACACACATGCTCACAAACAGACACATACCAAGATACCAACCTTCCTTCTATTTCCAGTCCTAATCTTCTCTCTTGACCTTGATCCATTAGCTCAGTAAGTGACCTCGCTCACAGGTCACCATGACAGAATCCCAGATGAGCAGATTTGTTACCATTCTGTGGTCGGATCACTGTTGTCCAATGGGATCTGGTTTGGAAGTTGATATGCAACAGGGAGCATTCAGGATCTCTGGCTGCATGCCATGTCCCTGAGTTTCCTTTACTCTACACACATAAGACTTGTTTATTTCTCTTCTCTAAAAAATCATTTTCTTATTTCACTTTATTGCCCCTACCAATGATTTGTTTTTCTTCAAAGCATGCCAAATATAATTAAGTAAACAAAACAAAAATTAAATCAACACCAAAGCTAAATGTGTGCCCTCCAATAAAATGTTCTTAACAGGAACCCACAGAATTTATGCAGAAATGATCATTACTGCTATTCCCCATTACCGATAAGCTCTACAACTTGAGAGAATATTTAAAAACTGAAATGTTTTAATGTGAGTTATGGAGGCGGAATGCTTTAGCCTATAATACATCCATAAACCTTGCCTAAGAAAAATGAAAAATGTCAGTCTATCCTCTGCAGGAGAGACATGTTCATTTACATAAGTTCATAAGAGGCTTATTTTGTGGGCTCTGAAAAGTTCATTCAGTCCATTAATTATGTTTCTGTTGTTCACTTTCTATTGAGATATGCCTATCTTGATCACTTTTTAAGGTTGTATCGTAGTTTTAATTGCAATGTCTTGATAATTTATTCTTGAGGGTAAATGTCTTTAAGCAATGATAAACAGCTAACATAAATCACTGATGGTTCGCCATCTGCTTCTGACATCTGATATCTGCCTCTGACAGTCGGTCGCAGAACTATAAGATTTCACTCTGCACATGTCGCTGCAAGACACAGCATTCAAAATATCATGAGCCTCATTGGCATTTAGCTTGATGTGGAAGCCTTGTATTGCCAAACCTGAGATCCTTTGTTCTAATGCCACTAAATCCTTTAAGCAAAGCCATTGTGCCATGCGCACTGGCAGACTTGGTTAATTAAAAAAAAATATTAATTGGTATCTGTCAAAAAAGAAGTAAAAGATGGAAGGTCAAACTGTTATTTGGACCTTAAAATGACATATTTAGGATTTTGTCATGTTGGCTTATTTTTGTAGGCGCTGCTGCTGAACCTACAGCACCTCCTGCATAGTGAATTGTCTGCTACACCGAGTCTCATTAATCACTTGCAGCTTAATTTAATTGTGTAACCATATTTGGTCACTTAGATGAATGTTTAAATGACAATTTCCCTGTCTTTTAAATATTTTATGAAAGCATTATATCTCGTGTTTAACTGCAAAGTACCATTTGATTGAATTTATCATAAAGAACTATATTTGAATCAGAGGAAGACAGGGCTGACTTGGAAAATAAATTATCCTTAATTGACGAATTACATTGCCTCAATTAGTCTCCTCCTGAATTTGTCTTTGTAATGTGTAGCTTTCTCCATATAAATGTTCTTGCCACTGCTATTTTCAGCCCTATTTCAGCTCTGTCTTGGAATATGAACATTTTAATATTCATGTGTTAATAGGGGGCATTACAACTCAAATTAATCATAACAGGTCGGATTCATTCAGATCGAAGTAAATCAGAACCTTGTACTGTCAGAGAACTTCATTTTGAGTGCTTTGCATATTTGTTTCAGGTCCATTAACTTTGTATTCATATTTGACATGATTCTCTTGTGTTATAAATCAATATAAAAATACATGGGATGACCATACCAAAATTATTTATTTCTCTACATTCTTCTATAAAACTCTCCACAAGTCTTTTATGGATTTTATTTTTGAGTTAAATGGCTCCCTTTGACTGAAGCTAGGCTAGTGGAGTCCTAATTAATAGATCAAACAGATAATGTCTGATCCCTCTACATGAGTCATAACTCTAAATTCAGGTATGTTTCAGGGGCTGTCGGTCTATGCAGGGCTTCTGGGTGACAAAGATCTGCCAAAAAGGCTCTTAAAAAAAGCCATAACAGCAAACACTTTACCTCATTCCTCATACCAATGTGTGCATGTAAGAAATATGGGGATTTAAAACAAATATACTTTATATCACAAGCATAGAACCTCACCTCAGTGCCTAGGGTCCTAGAGATCAGTCAATCATGGCAAACTTATCTTTCTCTAACCCATAATAACGACTCAATAGAGAACCGCAGTGACGCGTCGTAAAACCCGGAAGTAAGTTAGCATTTTTAGCACTTCCGGTTCCTTCCTCAAAAAGCAATGCATTTTTTCCATAGGGTTTTGGAAAATAGCTCGAAATAAGGTCTGTGGTTGACACAAATTTAAGAGATAAATCACGTTTTGTTCTACGACATTAAATACATCAGCAGTGACCCCACTGGGGATTTTTGAAGAGTTTACGTGTCTGAAAAACGATGGTTGTTACCGAGTGGCTGAATAGGACTACAGAAATTGTCGAGGCCGTTTTACGTCATTACGCCGAACACGTAAACACTCCCGCTAAGTTTGTTTTCCCCTGTGTTCTGCTTAAAAGCAAGTACCTGCCTATCTTTAGTATCTTTATATATATCTGACCATTAGAATCTGTATTTTTGAAATTGTCGTTTTTAAGACCGTAGTTTTACAAATTATAGAATAATTAATTACCAGTGTTTTCCAATTTTACTCGGCAGTTCGTTTCGTTAGCTAACGTTAGCTAAAGCTAGCGCTACTAGTTAGCTACGCAATGGTTTGTTGCTTTGCTCCGGGTTGCAGCCACAG
>NW_011353986.1:0-260 GCF_000735185.1 Notothenia coriiceps | reverse complement strand
TGCCAGAGACCCCTTCACTGTTGAAATAGAGGGGGACGTATCAACCAGAGCAAAGGAAGTGGTCCCCTGCATCGACAAGGGGAAATATACACTGGAATTTATTGACATGCAGCGCACTAACGGGCCAGCGAAGTTTTGTCAAAAAACAGCAGTTCCCTAACGTTCAGAAAGTAGCGATCTGTGTGCTCAGTATGTTTGGATCAACATACACATGTGAATCAAGCTTTTCACACATGAACTCAATCAAAAGTAGCACTCAC
>NW_011353985.1:0-4412 GCF_000735185.1 Notothenia coriiceps | reverse complement strand
GAAGTGAGTAGCCTACAAGATTGAAGCTGGTCAGATAACGAACGAGTAAATGAAAACAGAATGAGGCGGAGAAGTGTGTGTGTGTGCGTGTGTGTGTGTGTGTGGGGGGTGGTGTGTGTGTGTGTGTGAGATTAAAATAGCCCAATTGCTTTTACAGTAAATAAACATTGAATGTGTTTGATTGAATAGTAAAGGGGTTTAACGTTAGTGGCAGGTTGTGTGTGAGAGAGAATAAGTAAGACGGCCCAATATTTAAAAAAATTGTTATTCTTTTTTCCCGCATATTTAGCATATTTCGCAACTTTCCGCATATTTCCTAACTTCCCGCAATTTCACCGCATAAAATCACATAAAACCCCGCATGTTTAATCGCATAATCAAGGATTTTAGCCCGCATAATCAAGGAATTTAGCCCGCATAATCAAGGATTTTTGCCCGCGTTTTTCTGGAGGGTCTAATTTGTAGAAATATCTAGATGGTAGGGAGAGGTGGTGGCCTTTTATTCAACTGTATTCCCATAATGGGTTACAATGAGTTAGAAAAAAAGAAAGGCAAATGAAATACTCTGTTGGTGTTCTTTCAAAAGATACTATTTCCTTAACACTGGTATTATCATTTCTAAACGGTACAAAGCTACAAACATATGAACCACAGAGGGTAACTGTTGCACTGCAGGGATGGCAGTCACATGGCCCGTGTGACTCCATCTTCTCCCAACACTTAGCCTTGTTAAACAGAACACCTAGATTTGACACATAACGTCCTGCAAAGGTCTTCTCCATCTAAGAACTAGGGGAGCACTTCCCTCAGAGAGCCGGTCCATCTTGTGCAGCTGAGACTTAACTCGAGGCTTCCACACCTTTCCTGCCTGCTAAATGTCAGCTGGGCAGATGAAAGGGGATGAAAGAGTTTGTGAGAGCTCTGTGGAAGCGCTCAGGTTAGCTAGAATCTTTGTTTCCTTTTTACCGACACACCTTGTGCTTTTCTGATGGATCTTTGTAAAATCTTGCTATTTTTTTTGGCTAGTTTAACTTTATGTTAAACAGAAAAGGTCCATGCAATAAAACCCAATAAATAGCTTGGTAACAACCAACCATGTTAATGTCACACAGTGCTACTTTGACAGGGTATGTTTCTGCAGATGTGAATGACAGGAGTAAGACAGCCAATGCCATTCATTTAGCAAAAGTTATCTGGGCGACTGTGGCTGCGAGGGAGTGCGGTCGTCTTTCAACCAGAAGGTTGTGGGTTCGATCCCAGCCCGTACAGCCAACATGTCGATGTATCCTTGGGCAAGATACTTAACCCTGAGTTGCTTTCGATGGCATGGCCAACGGTGTGTGAATGTGTATGAATGTTAGTTCCTAGAGTAAGGTACACTGCTCTGTATGAATGGGTGTGAATGGGGGAATGACATGTAGTATGTAAAGCGCTTTGAGGGGGGTCGTAAAGACTGGAAAAAGCATTATATAACTACAGTCCATTTAAGTACAGTCCATTTACCATTCTGTCATGCAAAAACAGAACCGACACACATCAGGCCCAAATAAACACAAGCACAAACAATGCATTAATGGAGGAGAAGATTGAAAGCACAGGGGCTACCAGTATTTGGCACCCTGGAGCACTGGGGGTTCGTTGCCTCGCTCAAGGACACCTAGGTATGGCCCAGAAGGTGAGCTGGCACCTCTCCAGCTGTGTGTTTCTTTTCTGGTCTGTAGGGAAACATGAAAAAGTGACCATACAGTGAGCATCTTGTTCCAAGGCCAGTCCCTACAGATTGAGATCCTGGCACCCCAAATTAAAATTATTGTGTGTAATGGGCTGGGTAAGGAAGGCAGACACAGAACAAAGAGAGGCAGGTAGAATTGACAAAACGCGAGCTTTAGTGAAATAAAGCTGGAACAAAAAAACATGAAACTATGGGGAGCCGGCCAATTGGAACATGACAAAGAAAAACAGCAAACAAACCGGGACAACTTGAGGAACACGAGTGGCAAAACCAGGGGGCACACAAGGACAATCCAGGACCAGACTAAGATAAGACAGGTGTTTATAGAGACAGGACCACTCACAAAGACAAGCAAAGCTGGAGAAGGCAGGCAGAGGTAACAAGTGATTACACACGGATGGATAGAATCAGAGCAGACCACCACCAAAGACAGGAAGTAAAACAATACAAGGCACAAGGAGAGCAATACATTTAAAAATAAAACTTGAAACTCAAAAAACATGACAATTTGTGTATCATTCCCATATTGTGGTCCAATCCAATAATCAAATGGTTTCTTCCTCATTTCATGCTACACCCTTTCACCACATTTCATGAACATTGGCCCAGCAGTTTTTCAGTGAACCTGCTGACAAACCTAAGCTGAGGAAGGAGGAAACTAAAGTTCTTTAAAGCAGAGGAGTGTAAACAGCCAACATTTCAATGGGTTAAAATAGAGTTTGATTGCAAGTGTGTTTATTTTCCGCCTTCCCATGACACATAAGCATCTCTTTGTCTGTCTGTATGTTACATTGTCCCAAGCAGTAATTGCTTAAAGCGAGACACATTTTGTCGAGTGGACTCCTGAATGAAAATATGTTTTCACCCTGTTTTCAATTCCGGCCTGAACCAGACAATTAATGGTCTCTTAATCCCCGGACACACATTCACATGCCCGACTCCCTGCTCTGACAATGAGACCAATAAAAACCAACACAAATAAATGATCCGTTGTTTTCCTTCTTACCAATTTCTCCTCTGATTACCCCCCCCCCCCTCTCTTCTATTACCAATCTTGAACTCATGAGTTTTCTCTGATAGTGATCCTGTTAAATTAAGTGCCTGAGCTTTATCCAGTGCCCTCTCACCGTCACTCCTTTAATTTAGTCATTATAATTAACCATTAACTGGTGTCAGTTTCTGGGCCACTAACAGGCCCACTCAGTTCTGCTTGTCTGCATTATCACAGTTTGGGGGAGAAAGTAAATTATAATGAAGGGCTATATAGTCCAATTACTGATAAAAGCAGCCAAGTGCGCTCCTTGTAATTAGGTGCCAGTATCCCTCCCTCCTTCCCTCTTCCTCCCTTTCCCTCTCCCCTTTCTCGGAGTGACACGTCGGAAAGGGAATATATGCATAATAGCTATTTTTATTACCGTTAACCTCTTACTCATGTTCTTAACCCAGTGACTTTCAATCACGGAGACAAGGGGATGCCACAGTGAGACCTTATCTCGCAAGCAATTATTTGATGTACTCTGCGTGCCTGTTAAACCAAGTTAACTGATTGAAGTGGGAGTGTCGGGAAGAAGCAAAAGGAAAGGAGTTGCGAAAAAAGGGGAGGCCAGAGAGAAGTGAAGGATTGTAGGAAACAGGCGGCGGTGGATCCTTCTGTTCCCGCTCTAATGGGATGGAGCTTAGCTGTCTCTTGTAGCTGGGTCGTGTAGTTCCCCACCAGAGCACTTACAAGTCAGTGCTGGTAATTAAACTGTACCATCAGACCCTTCCCTTTTCCCTTTTTCCTCCCGCCCTCGCCTCCCTTTTCTCTCTCAGTCCGCTCGCCCGTTCTTCCCCTTCCTTCTCTTGGCAGGTGAGACAACATGCTTTGGAAAATTAAGAGGAGCGACGGGTGGAGACGAAGAAAGGAAGAGCAAATTAAGGCTGCTGGAATGAGGCTGGTTTATTAGAGGTGGAGTTTTAATGCAGGCTTAATTCAAGAGACTGGACATGAGGGTTTTATACATGAGTGAACTGTGAGGGGAAGGGGCTTGAACTTTAGTCTCACTCTGGTTAAATGTAATTCCGGTTAACTTAAGCCCATTTATCTAGCAGTTCTAAGTGAAAAAATTACTTGTACCTCATTCACACCAACGCAACTCCGGTTCAAGCTCCGTGCTAGAGCTTTTCAGGTTCAGAACCGGTTCTTCGGTTTAGCTCCTGCTCTTTTCACACTGCCCAGAGTCCGACTGGTGGTGCGTCATTGCGTGATCGTTTGCGCCATGACTTAACCGTTTGTGTGCCTGCTTCATAAAGCCAAACCGCGCGAAAACCCCTTCACAGCTGACACTGACAACAACAACAATGGCCGATTGTGCTCCAGCTTCCTCTGTACCTCTTCGGAAGACCAGATTCCCAGTAGGTAGCTGGTCTCTTCAGTGGACCACTGCTGCTTGTTAAGTTTCTCCATCGTTGTGTACAAACTGGATAAAACGCCTGCTTTTTGTTGTTGTTCAGGAGTTGATCCCTCCCCTGCCCCCGCATCGACGTAAGCGTGACGTATGCGGTGCTTTTGCTCTGGCCGGACAATTTTTTGGTGCTCGAAATGAACCGGATTCCGGTGCTAAGAGGCTGCTCCGCTGCGGTGTGAACAGGAAAACCCGGTGCTTTTCAAGCTCCAGCTCCGAACCGGCCCTGAAACACC
>NW_011353984.1:1520-5562 GCF_000735185.1 Notothenia coriiceps | reverse complement strand
GGATTGGCGTAATGAGATTGATGCTTCTGGTGCATACGCGTTGAGGCGCATCCCATAGTGAGACATCTCACTTCATGTTACTCTGAGAACTGGGGTTACGTAAGTAACCTATCGTTTTATTTTTGGCTTTTAACCTGCATTTTACTGGATGAGAAAGAATATGTATATATATTAAGTCAATGATTTGGCCTAAACTCTTTTTCTTTATTATTATTGGGTTTTATATGATGTATTTATATTTTGTTAGACTCACCTACACTTTCCTCTGGAAGCCTCTCCTCTACTAGAACTGCAGCAGGAGACAGAATCACATTTACTCAAGATCTGTATTTAATTAGACATTTTAGATAATTTTATTGTCACTAAAGTAATTTATAATGTATTTGACTAAAGTCAAGAATATTAATAATTCTCCCACCACTGCCCTGTAGTCCACTTGATAAAACACATTCCTACAACATCTCCTTCTGCTCATTTCATATTGGAGTTTATAAATTCACAAAGTCTCACCTCCAGCTGTGTCTATGGTTTCAGCCTCACCGTCTAAAATAAGCAGAAAAAAAAGTGAATTATTAGAAAAAAAGGTAAACGTAAAAAGCAGGGAACAGAGAAGAAGAGTTTACTCACCATAAGGATGAATGCTGTCTCTAGGATCATCTGTAACAAAAACATACATATTATAAAAACATTTACATTTTACATAATTGTACTTAAGTGAATGCAGTACTTTTAGTGAAGTATTTTTCCTGCAAAGATCCGAATACTGTTTCACGTACCTGGCACAAAGTCATCTTTCACCATTGGAGGGAGAGGTACAGCAGCTGGAGATACAGAAACAAACAAGATTAACCTAACGTATACAAATAATTATAATATTCTGAGTACATATTTATTAATATTTAGTCCTGCAGCAGGTAAACAGAGAATGACATAGTTATAATGTCTACTTGACAAATATCCCTTAACACCTGACATCCTTTCTCATATCACGTATTGTACTTGTATTAGTGAGGCACAAGCATTTCACATACAATAGAAATGTTCAATACGTTTTTTTAAAACAAGCAAATAATAAAGGAAAAGTGCAACAAAGCAGCAGCATTCAAAGACACAGCAGCTCACACAGCGTTTAATTTAAAAAAAGCAGCTGCTCTTCATCAGTTAGTGATAAATATCTCTATTCTTCACTAATTGTTATTATTCTGTCTTTATCTAGTACATACCTTCATCATCATCATCATCATCATTGAACACAGATGAAAGGCTGCTCGCTGAAACTGACAAATAACAGAAATGTAAACACTGAGAGTAACAGTAATAAACAAAAAAATAACAATACATATAATATGATTATTGACATTAAAAAGAGAGAAATAAACATTGGAAATCAATTATGAACGTCTGTTTAATACACTGTACTCATTTAAAAAATATTTGATCAGCATTCAGTTATGGTAACTTACTTAAATTACTTTATATCTGTTAATATGTTAACAACACACACCTGTCTCCTGTGTTGGGGTGACGGTGTTTGGCGCTGCTGCGTGCTGATTGGTTGCATCTTTGGTTTTTAAAACTTTAAGAGAGGAAAGCAGGCAGACAAGGTAAATATAGGATATACATTTAATTTCCTTGAACGGGGCTTTCGAGGTGTTGCCCTGATAACTGTTTAAATGCATTAATTTATGTTTCTGTCCACGGAATAATCGATAAGATGACAGATCATTACACATTTACATTACTTGATGTGCTACTGGGTAATATTTGCATCCCCTGGGGAACAATAACGTCTTATTAATATAATAATATCATCATTTATTTGTTGATTATGGTTGAATTAGTCTGATTCTGTAAAGAAACTAAAGAAAATGTATTTCAGTATTAAGTATTTGCCTCTGAGATGTAGAACAGTAGACATATAAAGTAACACAAAAATGAAGTAGCTTCATTGTATTTCAGTTTATTGTCAATGTGAAATTGAAGCAGGGTGGAGCTGGCATAAGTGTGTGTGTGTGTGTGTGTGTGTGTGTGTGTGTGTGTGTGTGTGTGTGTGTGTGTGTGTGTCTCACCCATTTTCTCCTTAGGTGAATGTTCCACATGTGTTTTCTCAGCCACCTTCAACCCTGTGTGGTAGGTTCAAGTGCAAAAATAAAATCAGCCACATGCAAACTTAATCACACCTTTCGTATTTTAGGATATATATAGCAAAAANTGAAGCAGGGTGGAGCTGGCATAAGTGTGTGTGTGTGTGTGTGTGTGTGTGTGTGTGTGTGTGTGTGTGTGTGTGTGTGTGTGTGTGTGTGTGTGTGTCTCACCCATTTTCTCCTTAGGTGAATGTTCCACATGTGTTTTCTCAGCCACCTTCAACCCTGTGTGGTAGGTTCAAGTGCAAAAATAAAATCAGCCACATGCAAACTTAATCACACCTTTCGTATTTTAGGATATATATAGCAAAAATAAAGCAAAACTAAATCAATAAATAAACAAACTATTCAATGCTAGGGATAGTTGTGATGTCTTGAAGTGTGGTTGTTTAAGGTACTTCTCCAGAGTCAGTGTACCACCTATAGTAGATGCAGTTTGTAGAAACAGACAGTAGAACAAGCAGGACAAATATGCCCAAATGCACCAGACTCTATTGACAAAAAACAACGATTTGACCTCGCAGAACCCAGGAGTTTATGGTTTATCGCTTCCTCTATTGGGGAAGTATTTTCTGTTATTAAGTGACTTTTGGTAGACCTGCAGCTACTGTGTTATGCAAGGTAAAATTACTGTTTTTGTCAATGGATTTTGGAGTCTTTAAAAAGCGTAAATACAGCTTAATGGAGTGTACACTTAAACTGAAATGTAACTTTTGGATGTCTAAACTGCATCTACTCTGTAAGTAAAACACTAACTATGGAGAAGTAAACTATCTTTTTAATGGTGGCAGCCAGGGAATGAACATTAGACTTGTTCAAAATGTGTTCTTTGGAATACACTTTTGGTTTCAAAACAATCCTTTCACATTTGATTGAATGAAACGAAAGTAAAATAAAAGGAACATTTCCTTTTCCTTTATTGGAGCATCACCTAAAATAGCCTTTAATAAACCATGCAACCAAACTTTGTTCATTTTTCACTAAAGTAAAAAGCTGACGCAGAAGTCTTAACCCACACTGTGTATACGTGTGTGATAAAGAAGGCAAGAAAGACAAAAACAGCAGGAAATGCAAAAACTATTTATGACTGATGGTGGTTTACAGGTAAGTGGGCCAGTGCCTTAAAGAAAACAGTATGTGCTCCAATTCAACATATCCATCAACCACACACTTCCATTTCTTACTTTAAGGAAGAGAAAGTATTGAGTTACAGCAGCCGGAAAATATTTCTTAGGGAGGAAACAAGATAAGAAAGGAGGAAGCTGTGTTGGAGGGAGATACGTTAAATAAAAGGAAGGAGAATGTGTTGTTCATTACTCATGTTAAAATGAAAGGGTTTGCAGGTAATGGCAACACGTACTCCCTCCACACATTATCAAGCTACTTTTACATCTCAGTTATCACCAAGAAGGAAGACAAACATATCACAATTTGATAACCAACATTTATTTTCCACAGATTTTCTCACACTTTGAAGGAATAGTATTTCAGAGAGGATGCAAAAAAGCAGAATATAAATCATTTTGTTATTTGAAAACACAATTTACCCCCCTTCAACCCAGCTCTTTTCTCTACATTACTGATAATTAAATAATGCTCAAAACGTAATGAAATATAAATCCTAATAAACCATCATCACGCAAAGATAAAAGCCAGTAACCAAAGAGATGACCATATCGCACAAAAAGAAAAAAAACACAACTTCTGTCAAGTATCAGTAAATGAATCCCTTAAGTGGACAATGACGAGGTTTCAAATGACAGCACACACATTGAAAACTATTCAAATACAGTCTAAACACAGTTTCTGTGTTATGCAAGACGACACTTTCACCAAACTATTAACCTTGAGATAATGTCACATTGATGAATCCAAACAGAAAATCTATGCTTTAAACA
>NW_011353984.1:0-1412 GCF_000735185.1 Notothenia coriiceps | reverse complement strand
CCTCTCTTTTTCAGAAAAAAACATATTCACGCTTGCATCATGAGATATAGGGTTTGCTTGCTTTAGCTGATATCCTCACCCAAATAAAACCAAATCAACCAAACATGCAACGGAATAGAAACTGGGTAGAAATCTGCCAAACACATTTCAGGATTTTCTTCCAGATTTAAAATCATCAAATCTACAAAAGGATGTTGAATACTGAAAAGATTAGAGTAGAAATCAGACCAATCAGCAGGTTGTATTTCCATAGGTAGTTACACTAGAGAAGCACAGGATATAAAAGTTGACCTGCTCAGTGATGACACAAATGTACAGTTTATATTTTTTTCAAAAAGGGAACGATCCTCCCCTCCCTCCCGCTCCCGATCTTCTAGCTTAATTTACGAAATAGAAACCTTGATTCTTGGGGTCATTTTTTCTTTGCACTCACGGCACATTTCCCTTCCACTGCCTTTCTTACTACTGGTCCCTCACTTTTTTCCTCAGCTGTTGGAGCTTTTGGTTGGGAAGAGTTTGGTTTCCTCACTTCTACCTTTGCCAGTCTCTCCGCCTCCATCTTGTCCCGAGCAGCGTTCTCTCTAGCAAGCCTCTGCCTTTCCATCAGCGCCTTTTCCATTGAAATTCTCTCTTTCTCCGTCCTTTCCTTCTCCAGTCTTGTCCTTTCAATACTCTCCTTCTCCTGAGCAAGTCTTGCCCTTTCCTTGGCGATGCGTTCCCTGTCCATTCTCTCCTTTTCTTTGGCTACTAGTTCTTTTTCTACCCTCTCTTTTTCCCTGGCGATTCTATCCTTTTCTTTGGCGATGCGTTCCCTCTCCAGTCTTTCTTTTTCAGCTCTTTCTTTAGCGATGCGTTCTTTCTCCAGCCTCTCCTTTTGGGCATTTTCTTTTGCGATACGTTCCCTTTCTATCCTCTCTTTTTCAGCTCTTTCTTTGGCGATGCGTTCCCTTTCTATCCTCTCTTTTTCAGCTCTTTCTTTGGCGATGCGTTCCCTTTCTATCCTCTCTTTTTCAGCTCTTTCTTTGGCGATGCGTTCCCTTTCTATCTCTCTTTTGTTCCCTTTCTATCTCTCTTTTTCAGCTCTTTCTTTGGCGATGCGTTCCCTTTCTATCCTCTCTTTTTCAGCTCTTTCTTTGGCGATGCGTTCCCTTTCTATTCTCTCTTTTTCAGCTCTTTCTTTGGCGATGCGTTCCCTTTCTATCCTCTCTTTTTCAGCTCTTTCTTTGGCGATGCGTTCCCTTTCTATTCTCTCTTTTTCAGCTCTTTCTTTGGCGATGCGTTCCTTCTCCAGCCTCTCCTTTCGGGCATTTTCTTTTGCGATACGTTCCCTTTCTATTCTCTCCTTTTCAGCTCTTTCTTTGGCGATGCGTTCTTTCGCCAGCCTTTCTTTTTCAGCTCTTTCTTTGGCGATG
>NW_011353983.1:0-1567 GCF_000735185.1 Notothenia coriiceps | reverse complement strand
AATGAAGAAAAATCTTCACCAACTTAATGAAACATGCACAGCATTAACTTAAAGCTGCAATAAACGGAACAGAAATCAATGATAATGATATTAAAATGTAAAGTGAAAAAAGGTTTGCACATAAAGTGTGGTGCATGGAGACTCTCTCACCTGTGTATCTGAGTGATAGAGAACCAGCAGTGTGAAGGGCACCACCTGAAGGACGCTGACTGTGTATCCTGTTACAGTTGCCATGACAGTAACTGTTATCACACTGTCTGATACACCTATGATAGCGGTGGCCAACACCATCAGAGCCACACTGCTCATGTACACCAGCCTGGCCCCCAGCAGAGAAATCCATCGGTCCATAATGGCGGAGAGCCGGACTGGCCTATACGCACACCTGGACAGCAGGGAATACAGAGGTATGAGCACAATGTATGATTTTAATTTGTTAGCTTAGATTTTGGAGCATGGCCACGCCTCAACCCCCTCTCTAATCAGTGCTTAATCTACTCATTTCCGGCCCAAAACATCCAGCCACCGTTTGTGTCCATTCTCTCAACCAACCCTCCCTCTCTCTTCCACTCATACATCCCTATTTTTACCTCATCCTTAGCCAGACCCCCTTCATTGATTCATCCCCCACTCTCTCATCCCTCCATCCCTCCCTTCCCTTATCCCTTCCTCCACCAATTCCTTGATCCCTCCTTTCCCTTATCCCTTCATCCAACAATGTGATGAGGGAGGATCTTCTACTGCATTCCTTTGATTTCATTTAACCCTTATGTTGTGTTCCGGTTTCCCGTGACCCGTTTCAAGTAAAAATTATATAATAACTACGCTCTAGTTTATTTCAACGGAACAAGGCTTCATGATAACAACTATAAACACTAAAAAACAGATTTGGACAATTTTAGCCAAGTCTGAAGGTCTCTAAAAAAAAGAGTGTATAATTTGGTGTTCGGGTCTGGGGAGACCCAGCAGAATTGTTGTGGGTGGCTCTGGGTTAAATTCCCCCCCTTTCATCCACTGTAACAATAATTTTTCGCAACATGCACCTGGTCTTTTGGGGGGAAATTGTATTCTAATATTAGTCTATTATAGTCAGGTAACATAATTATCCACTATCTTCACTATAGGGAATATAATAAGTGAATTTAATCAAATGTTTTACTTAAATATGTGGTGTAATGTGTTTTGGGGCCATAAAATTACAATTACAACAGGATTGTACTGTTATGAATGTATTAGAAGTTAGTTATGATGTAGTTAAAACAATATTGGATGATACTCATTATTTGTGAGTGTTTTGGAATGAGATAAATCATGGGTCAAAATGTACCCGTGAACACCATGAACGGTAACAGCTTCCGAACACAACACAAGGGTTAATACAAATCCTACTCTAAAAAACTAAAAAGGTTTCAACAATTTTTTATTCAGAATCTGGTTGATTGCGTACTGGCTTTACACAAACTAGGAACTTGGATAATGTGTATAATGTATAACGTAGACAAATATTTAACTATTATAATAACTGATCATGAAGACAGTTCAAAAGATTCCCTACAAGAAATATAAA
>NW_011353982.1:0-1161 GCF_000735185.1 Notothenia coriiceps | reverse complement strand
CATTGGATCAGTTCAGTTGTGCAGCATTGGATCAAAACTAAATAAAGCTTATCAGTACTCGTTAGCTTACTGCTACAATTAGACACTGCGCCCACTCTGTTGCCAGATTTGAGAGAAATAAGCAACCAGGTCTATGAAAACAAGCCCCAAAGAAGCAACACATACATGATTTTGTGTAATTTGAAACCAAAACTAAGGCCTCAGGATGACTTTAAGACTTGAACATGGTCATTTTTGTTTGTAACATTGAATACAAAATAAAAATAAAAGTATTTATATATAAATAAAAAAAAAAAAAAATCCCGATCCCCGATTTTTTGAAAATCACGTGATCTGCTCCGATCCCCGATCACGTGGTCGGATCGGGACATCTCTAGTTTCAAGTCCACTTCATGTTCCGTATTTCTTTCTTTTGTCTCTTTGTAGCTGTTGTTTGAAAGCTGCTATATTAAAAATATTGTTATATTTGCAGTAAAAGCGCCGGCTCTGCTGCCTTCATCGGGCTGTCCTGGACCTGCCTGTTGGTCCCCGTTGTGTTCTCATCCCCGGAGAAAAAAGAAGGACCTGTCTGGAAGAAAATGGTCAGTATCAATATGTTCTGTTTTTAACACACTGTTCCCCCACATTTCACCGGCATCAGTGTTTTATATTTAAAGTGCTGCTTTCCTCTCTTTCAGGTGGAGGTTCAGAGCCTTCTGGTGGCGGATGTTGTGGGCGGAGCCAAGTCCACGGCCCAGAAATCCAGCCTCAAACACCTCAGTCAGCTGTGGAAGGAAGTGAGTAATACATCTGCGAAATCCATTTAGACATAATATATATATATATATATATATGTTTGACTATAAATGAAAGCTCAAGATATTCATGGTGAATTGCACGGTTTAAAAGGGTTCAGTTCTTTGATGGTAAGCTTGGGAGAGCTTCTTTATTCTTGTGTATAGGAACGTTTTGTATTATGTGCTGTATTTTCTGTAGTTTTGTGTGAATGACTGTCATGGCCTGGCTCTTGGCCATGACAAAGAACGTGGAAAGGACAACAATATAAAGAAAGATATTTATTGTAACGGATTCAACAAACCAAAAAGAGCTACTATCGTGGGCTGTGTTGGTCAGTAAGATCAGAATCAGATCAGAATACCTTTATTAGTCCCACGGAGGGGA
>NW_011353981.1:0-2021 GCF_000735185.1 Notothenia coriiceps | reverse complement strand
AAAAATATGGCAAAACGAAAACAGCCAAGCGTCACAGCTTTTGGATTCACAAGCAAAGAAGCGAAGGAGTCTAAAAATGACAACGTGAACGGAAAACAACTTTTAGTTGGCCGGCTGTAAGCAGCGTTAGGGTCGAGCTTGACAGCTCCACAACGAGGGAGAGGCCTCAACAACGGCCACATCCGCCGGCATAGTGACACCGTCTGTATTAGTAGAAGAGTGTTTTTATAGCAATTTATCGAATCCGCGCTGCTGCGAGTTGAGTAAAGTTAGAACGATATTGGCAGATTCGGATTTCACGGATCAATAACTGATGAACAAAATGTTATTCAGACACAAATGACGTCTCCTAAGTACCGTGGTAAGGTTGACAACGAACTACAATCACATTTTGATAAAAAAAAGCCAATACGCGCCGTCCTCCGAGCTGGACACATTACATTGGTCTCTATCCGCAGCCGGAGAAGAAACGAGTGCTCAGGGACCGTCTGCAAAGTGCAACTCCGAAAAAAGAGAAAACAATAATATTCAATCACTATTATACAGCTTATTACTACCAAACTCACCACACACATCAATAGTCTCCTGTTGGTCATACTTCAGCAGAGAGTTTGGAATAATTTTAGGGAATATTTATAATGTAAAACTTTACTATTATACAGTATATTTCTACCAAATTCACTATTTGCATTGTTGTTGTTAGCATCTGGTTAGCTTAAATTAAATTAGAAGCTGTTTCTAAAACAAGGAAAGGGAGAGCTCTGTCCTGTCAGACTGAGAGAGATAACTACAGCTCAGTGAGGTAAGGGACTCTGTTTAGATAGTTAACTTTAGTCTAGCTATCTCAGTGGGTCTCAAACGTTTTGGTCACCATGTATGAGAATAAATGAAAAACAGTTATGCTATATGACAGTAAAACAAGAATACAGTTTAAAAGGTGAGTGATTTGTAAAATATCCATAAAGAAAATCTGTTTACAGTTGTGTTTCATATGGGTGTTGAGAGATGTATCCTTAAATTCATGTTGCTCTCAAAGTGCACCAGGTTGATGCATTTAACTTCAATATTTAATTATTTAAGTGCTGTGATGTTTATCCCCAGAAGCATAGAGTGCTCTTATGTGTACAAATGTAAACATAGCACAACAAAAGAGGAGAGGTTATGTTGGTGCTGTGTTAGAAGAATGAAGTGCTTTCTAACCATGTTTACTTCACACTAATAATGAAATGTGACAAACTATCCAACGCCAACAATTCAGGATCACCTAATCAGACACAGGAAGGCAGAAACATAGAGCCACATAGTAACACATCATCTTATTTGTTTAAGGCATACAGCGACAACTTCTAACAGGATGCTTACAGTAAATCTATCAATTGTTAGAAATGTGAGAGAGACTCATGTGCAACTAACAGATTGTTTGATAACTAATGTATTCAATATAACCATCCATTATTTTATCCCAAGTAAGCAAAGTCTTTCAAACTAAAAGAATGTTCCTATCTTGAGAATAAGTTTCTCTTCGGGCCTTCATCTGTTAGTTAGCAGATGTGATGAGCTTCAATGGTTTTGAGGCAACCAGTCTCTCTGTGAGTCAGGTTTAAATGCAGATTTGATAGACTTTTGTGTCAACTCATCCAGCACCAAACTGGTTCTCTGGTCTTAGATATTTGAACAAATGATATGCATGATTAAACAAAGTGATATGATCTGTTAGGAACTTGAATGATATGGAAAACTATAACTGCCTGTCAACAGTGTCTTAATTGAAGTCCAATATATGCCTAAAACCGTGTGCTTGTATAACGGTGCAGGCTAAGCTTTTGAACATGTTTTACCATCTGCTTGATCAACACGTTTTCAGAGGCTGACGCCAACACTCTCTCTCTCTCTTAGCGTCAGAAGGTTGTCTTCTGTTTAATGGCTTTCATTTTTCTTTGTTCCCCTCAGCTGGATTGTGATAGTGACCTTCCAGCAGGAGCTCAAGTTGTGGTGAAATAATGTGCCGAACCTGGGGGGGG
>NW_011353980.1:0-5739 GCF_000735185.1 Notothenia coriiceps | reverse complement strand
CGAGAAAGAAATTGTAAGCAACATTATCATACATACATAAGTTTGATTGTGTCCTCTATTTAATGTGGCCAATTTGCTTTTGCCATAACATTTTCATAAATGTGGAAAAGGTCTTTGTGAATTTGATCTGTAATTCTGTGTAAAGTCTTTTGTCACCATTATTTAACATTAGTGAAAAGTTTACTGACTTCTTGTAAAAAGGTAAAAATAAAAGTACATCCTTTATATTGATGGGCATGGAATAGGGCAGAGGAAGGCATAGAAAAAGGTTCCTGGGCAATTTAATACATTTTTCATGAAGCGATTATATCCAAAACTGGTTCTTAGCTCCAACATATCCAACTAACGTCAACCATTTAACATTTTAAAGTTGAGTTAACTTTACAGGCGTCATATACAATAATGTTTATGAATTGGATTTATATAATTATGTGTAATTTCAAACCAACTATTGTTTTCTGATGGTCTACAAACTTTGGAAAAAGAAATTGCAGAGTTGGGGAAAGTTAAACATTTCAGCAAAGACATTCAGCTTAGTCAATAAAACAACAACTAAAATGAGAATATTATTTCACTGACCCTCTGGACTTCTTGAAGCGATAATGCTTTCTATTGCCATCTACAGCAATAGCCAGCATGTCAGGTGTGCATCCTGGGCATTTAAAGGGCTCCACCAGGCACAGATCTTCTTGTCTGTAATTACAGAAGGCAAACTCCCGAAAGACTCTGTGGAAGGTATCGCTACAGATTCTGCCTGTCTGGAAACAAGAATGGTATTCATTTGTTTAATTAAAAGTTTGGTATTCAAAAATCTTGAAAAAAAGATATTCCATACATGGCTTTTCACTTTACAATGTATCATGAACAAAGCTATTACATACTACAAACAATGACCTACATTTCAAGTTGAAGGATAATTTAAGAATTCATTGTGCATACCAAGACTTGGGACCTGTAGAGGAATCTCATGTGTCTCCTCGACCTCTGGGGACTCCTGAGAGCTGGAAGGTTTAACTGCATAAAACAAAGTACGATGATATGGGAAACATTATTGAGGACCGACCAACGACATTAAAACTTAATGAAACACTAGAACTAGATTATATTTTACAGACCAGATCGATTCTTATTCCAATGTTGGGCTATAATGTTCCCATCCAGGTCCCTCTTCCTCCAGGAAACATTTGATCCTTGCGTTATTTTCTTTGGTATCTTCTGTATCTTTGGTTTCTTTGGTTTCTTTGGTATCTTAATATATAAATATATAAAAGAGATTATATATTTCCCTTAATTGTTGCACACACATCTTTGTAATGTGTGTGTCTTTTATCATTTGAGTAAATGTTATAATACATATTTGGATAATGTTGTACTTGCCTTATTTGCCAACTCATCTGCGAGGGCATTCCCTATCTCTAGCCATTCATTCAGTTGCTTGGATGCCATTTTTAAGTGAGGATAAAAAGGGCAACAACAAACAAAGGATGAACTGACATACAGGGAGGGAGAAAAACAAAAAAAAGACAAGAAAACGAGAGGGGTGAAAGAGAGTAGGAAGAGGAATATGGCTCTGAAAAGAACCGTTGATTTTTTTATGATAATAGGCTACTTCAAATAATTGAATTGATAGATGACCTGAAAAAAAACAAACAGATGAACTCAGATTAGCTGTGCTACCATGTAATTTAATTGTTGCTTCATAAATAAGCATTTGCCAAAATAAAACTACAGGCACCAAAATCAATCAAGTCCCAGGTAAATCAGTAATTACAGGGAAATATATTTCTCTTTTTAACTAGATGTGATGCTTTCACAAAACTTAAGTTGAATTAGCGAATGTTTAAAGTAGTAAAACAACTATGACCTGATGATATTCAAGTGTTGAACTTACCCTAACTATCATTAATGCAACATGTTAGGTGACATTTAGAAGAAAAAAAAAGTGTGTGCATTATGAAAAGCGCCATGTAAATGTCAACTATTATTATTATTATTATTAAAATGCCATTTCCTTTCGCATTGTTTACGGTCATATCATGTCCTGGTCTGGTTAGCTGAATATACATACTTTTGCCATTGTTATGTGTTATGTCACGTGCTACCAAGGGTTTTGTTTTTAGGCAAGATTTTAGCTCCTTTTGTGCGAAGGAGAAAACTCTCCCTCCAACTTGTTGTAGACGAACCTTCTTATATTGCAATACATATCCGTTAATGCATATAAGCTAAGCGCTAAGCTAAGCGCTAACCTTTACAGCCATGCTATTGCTAACAACAAGCATTCGCCTATACTGCCTATGCCACAGGCCAGCCCTAAAACGTAAAACTGAAATATCGTGGTTAAACATGATAAGTAGAAAAACGACAGGATTAATTAAAAGCGTAAACAAATCAAATGAAATACAGAAATCAGATTTACCACTTGTAAAGCTCTGACGCTCTTTAACAATTCTTCTTCTTCTTCATCTTCTTCTTCATCTTCATCTTCATCTTCTTGGCTCGTCGCACTTTTATTGATGCGCAAGGTTAAAGTTCACGGGATTACGATCGTGACAAAACGTGACAAAAGGTCGTAATAAACTGCTGCTAGAAATGAATAGGGGGAAAGCTACGTGGCTATGGGTCGTAATATCGTGATCAACACTGCTTAAACAATCTACCTATTTGGTCGTTTTTTGTAGGAGGACAGGCTGGTTGTGGTACTATATATTTGTTTGACATTCTTTTTTCTCCATGAACACACACTAAGTCTACTTGCCAGCATAGTAAACCCTGAAATGTTGAGTACCCCAAAGTTTTGTGTTAGAAAAGAATAGTACGAGTCCCCCAGCACATAGAAACTGCCAGATGCTAACTGTCTTACACATGTTGGGCAATGCTCACATTAGCATAAGTTGTGTTAATTACCATAAATTAGCATTATAACAAATATGTACAATGGTTCAGATATGGCTTGACTGATTTGGACATTTTTGAAATGGTTTAAAGAATAATTGCAGATGCTGAATCCGACATTTTTAGGATCCAAATGGGCAGCTTTGAGTACATTTTGATGCCAATACTTGTAAGATTTTGAATGAATTTAGTTTGTAACAGAGTATTTTTACAATGTAGTATTTCTACTTTCGCTTGAGGTGAGGCAAGTTTATTTATATAGCACCTTTTAACAAAAGGAAATTCAAAGTGCTTTACAAAAAAGAAAAACATTAAGAGCATAAAGAAAAAGTGCAGCGGAAACACATTATAACAGTCATTACTAATTAAAGAGAATAAAATAGACATAAGACAAGCTAATATAGAAAAACAGGTATAAGATACAGTACATGACTATCTGATCTGAGGGGAATTTCTCATACTTTGTTTTAATTTGTAATGTGTGCCATTTTGTAAAGGACTTTGAGCTGCACCTGCTGCATGAACATTTATTATTTTGTATTATTATTATTATTATGAATAAAAGTGATGTGTAAGATATGAAAAGCAGCCGCAAAAAGAAAAGTCTTCAGCCTGGATTTACAAATAGTAGTAAGAGTTGCAGCAGAAGTAAAAGATCTTCTTCCACCTTTTTTAATGAAATAAATAATTTATTAGAAACCTTTATCATTTGGATGTGCACAACACTGTGTTGGTGAATTATGTGTACGGTATCAGCCTGATTTTTCTCTTTTTTTATTCCCAACCCTGCAGGACCAAAGAAACTTCACGACACCAGTGAAACAAACAATACAAGTTGAGTTTAATACAAAGCGTTCACAAACACAAGTCCTGAAAGGCTATTTGGAAGAGAAGCAGCTGCTACTGGCCTACAAGACAGGCTATATTGACTATGACTGCTGTTATTCCATTACACAAGGACCAGAGGGTAGGATGCCAGAAGAGCATCGTCCCAAACAAAGAAAAAAGACCACAATATCCATCCAATATCTGAAAACAATCCTTAAAAATGCCTCCGGGCTTAAATGTTGAGCCTCTGTTCAATCCCATCTCCTAAGGAATGAAATAAAAACAGATGGAAAATACATTTAAGAAACAATATTCTTCCACATATCTCCAGGACCAAATGCCTGGAGGGCCTGAATGTTAAGTCCTTTGCTGCTCTTTGAGCGTGCGGTGGCAGGAGGAAGGAGCAAGCACATAGAGAAGAGCACATAAATAACCCTCGGGACGGCCAGTAGAAACTAAGGTAATGCAAGGCGACAGTATTTGGAATGGGAAAACACAAATAAACTGGGTTATTGCGGATAAACCGAGAGAAGATATGGTATTACTTATCTTGTAAAATGTAAGTCTCGCTCTTGTCATCGTTCAG
The DNA here is from genome assembly GCF_000735185.1 of Notothenia coriiceps. NCBI lineage: Eukaryota > Metazoa > Chordata > Actinopteri > Perciformes > Nototheniidae > Notothenia > Notothenia coriiceps. Next base: position 1,433 of record NW_011353980.1, on the reverse strand, counting down.
GCTTTGCATTTGAACTCCTATGACTGGTTGCGGACTTGAAGGGAACGCTTTCCTGACATCCAGGAAAAAGGTGAGATTCTAATACATTTGAATGCCAAAAGCAAGTTATTGTTTTAACTTTTTAAATATGATTGTTTTGGGGCATTTCAGTTTTATTGGACAGAGGCAGTAGATATCTACTGGAAACAGTGGAGAGGGAGGAGATGATATGCAGCAAAAGGCCCAGCCGGATGGTTGCTGCTCCGTGTGGAACGTGTTCTATCAGGTAAAGCACTTTGGTAGGCCTACCCAGTTATTTATGGTATTGAGTTTGAATTTAGCCTTTGGAATGTAATTTCCAACAGTGCATTGTAAAGACTGAAAGATGTAAAGCTTGACATGATTTCGTCTTTTACTTAAGAGGATGTTTGTCCTCCTGTGTTGTCTTATTTCCTTATCTTTTTTTCAGGTGTAACATCTACCAATGGTACTTGACAGAGACCTCCTCCACCTCTTTGCTGTCTTACTAGTCAATCCTTCTGATCAGGTCCTTTCCTAAATAGTGGTAAGTTTTACAGTTCAGTGTACGTTAATTTAGCAACTTAATGCTTTACCACTGTTGAATAAATCCTATATTGCTAGTCATTTTATTAAAACTACGATTTTAAACTTTTTGATTCCAATTACAATAAGTTATAATTGTAAAACATATCTTAACATCCATCAGCAATCAATACAACAAATCATCCAACACTAAATAGAAGAAATCTGGACCTATTTCTTTTTATACAGCAGCATATTTTGGGACTGCTCATTGATGTCATCAAGAGCCATTGAGTCTCCCTTTTGTAGTCGGCCTCTTAGAATGTTTATCATTTCTTTGTATCTTAACATTCCTATAATAATTAGTTTTTTTATTGTTGATATTGTTTTGTTCTTTATTTTTGTTGTGAGAAATCACTTTGCAATTATTGTTTAAGTGCTATATAAATAGTTATACTAATATTATTGTTGTTACCATCATTACTATTATTAATAATGTCTTCTTTGTTTTCTTTATTTATCGCTGCAGAAAGGGTCATGCCAGCCCACATCAAACACCTGATCAAGAGCTTGTGAACCTCACTGCTGCGGACACCTGTGTGATATTAGACTCTGACTGGAACCCTCAAAATGACCTGCAGGTACGATATACAGTGGGGGAAAAAGTATTTAGTCAGCCACCAATTGTGCAAGTTCTCCCACTTAAAAGATGAGAGAGGCCTGTCATTTTCATCCTAGGTATACCTCAACTATGAGAGACAAAATGAGAAGACAAAAAATACCAGAAAATACACATTGTCTGATTTTTAAAGTAATTTATTTGCAAATTAATGGTGGAAAATAAGTATTTGGTTCACCTACAGACAAACAAGAATGTCTGGCTCTCACAGACCTGTAACTTCTTCTTTAAG
>NW_011353979.1:1790-9708 GCF_000735185.1 Notothenia coriiceps | reverse complement strand
TGTGGGAGGGGACAGTGGCTGCTGTTGACTGGTGGTGGGAGGGGCCAGTGGCTGCTGTTGACTGGTGGTGGGAGGGGCCAGTGGCTGCTGTTGACTGGTGGTGGGAGGGGACAGGTCCTGCTGTTGCACAGTGGTGGGAGGGGCTAGGGGCCGATCTGTAACGAAAGATGGGGCAAACTCATAGTCCTCAAACACATCCCTGTTAAATGGGTAAATGCCCGAAACCCTGAAGCCTGACTGGATGTTGGTAGGGGTTGCAGCCAGTGGGTAGGCAATGGCGACAATGCCTGGAATGTCATAAATTGACATGGTCTTCCCTGGGTTTTGCATCATCCAGGCGTGACAGGCAGAGCTGACATGCTTCTTAAAAGGTCCATACACTGACCTGTCAAGGGGCTGAAGCTTGTGTGAGCAGTGTGGATGAAAGGACAAGATGACCACACCATTTTCTTTGGCATAGTCAAGGCCATTCACAGAGAGATGTGATCCGTGGTTGTCCAAAAGCAGCAGAGAGGGCTTCTCTTTTTGAACATTTCGTGTGGCTGACAAAATGCTTCAGAAAATCCACAAAATGCTCCTCCTTCATCCATCCAGACACGTTTGCTACACCTCTACTTCCAACAGGCCCATTTTTTAAGGAAGTGATCTCGGTAATTGACTCTTGGGAAAACAAAGAAAGGGGGGATGCTGTTCCCAGTGGCAGAAACAGCTGCAGCGATTGTGACAAGTGTTCCCCTTTCGGCGGATGTGAGGCTGCCCACTTGTTTGTGGCCCTTCCGAGCCACAACTTTATTTGGCTTATGTACAGTGGTGACACCGGTCTCGTCCATGTTCCAAATATCATTAGGCCCAAATTTGTACTTCTGCATGACCCTCTCCAAGTTGTCAAAGAACTTGGCAACATTCTCCCTATTGAAGCTTGAGGCTCGTGCCAAGCTTGTGGCCTCAGGTGATCGGATGGAGAGAGAAGGATGGCGCTTGAGAAAGCCACTGAACCAGTCAGCACTGGCTTGACTAGTGTCACTCCAGGACTGTGGAATCTTAATTTGCTGTGACACAGAAAACTGGTAAGCCAGACAGCGCACTTCTTTGGGAGAAGACCATAATAGATCTCAGAGGCCTTTAATATGTAATCTCTCAGCTGCTGTTCTTGGTGACTGTTGAAAATCTGGCGATTTTTTCTATATCCAACTGGCACTGAGGGAGTGGTAGCGCCACCCTGGATGTCTTCATCTGACATTTTCTGGCAGTAACGGGTCAATGTCCTGTAGTTATTATTGAATTCTTTAGCTGTCCTACGTATGCTTTTGCCTTCTAGCTTCACCTGCCTCACAGCCAAAAGCATAATGTCTGCTGGTGTTCTGCCCCTCTCTGTCTTTCTCTTGAAGTTCCTGACCATTCTACCAACAAAGACACAAGATATCACTGTCTGCACATCCTAAGTTGAAAAAAAAACCTAATTCTAGTACTAAACTAGTACGAACTATGTGACAACCATCCCCAACTGACCTCTTGACAAAGATGCTAACCTAGCTGCCACATGGCTTTAACTTGATAGCTAAAATATGACTCAAAATAAAGCTACTACCTTTGGCTTTTTAATGAGTGTTTTGTTTTTGAATGACTAATATCCTACAAGCTCTCAATACAAAAACAACACCAACATGAAAATTTACTCTGACCCATGAAAATTAAAAATTGTCTCCTCACCTCAATGTTGTGTGTCTGCTCAGCAAAATTCCTAGTGCAAATGATTAAGCTATCAAAGGTTAACAGTTTGATATCAAAATTTTACCACAGCGCCACCTAGTGTGCCTGGAATAAGCAATGTGACAACCAACCCGTGAGACAACCAGCCCCGGTCTCCCCCCTTGTGTGTACCTTGTGTGCACCGCCCAGTGGTTAAAGCACGTTATTGATTTAAAAAAAAAAAAATGTTATATTTGATGAAATAAATATTAAGAGTAGGCCTACATACTTTCATAGGGGGAAAGTAGAAGGTCAATGATAGAAATATAGAATAGATAAAAAATCAAGAAGATACTGTAAGTGATCTCTACAATAAAACAGTTTAGTGCCGGATGTACAAAGATATTAATAGGAGAATGTGCAAAACAGACACTAATTAACCTTTATTTAAACATTAAAGAATACCTTAGGTTAAGGTCTTCTTTTAATTAAGAAAAAAGCTTTTTTGGGGTATCTACAGATAAATGTGAAGCCTGACAATGTACTTAACGTCTAATATATTGATTTCCTGCAATAATAATTGATATTATTTTAACTGATATTATAGCCTACATATGTATTATACTCTTATAAGATGTATGTAGACAGTATAAGAAATGTGCAGAATATGACAGTTTAATGGTGGAGGTACACACACATTGATAGATGTCTTGTAATGCACTGTTGAGAAACCTGTGACCCAAGTGTTTCATTCATTGCACAATTACACTGTAGTTGTGTATGTGATATGTCAATAAACCTCTGAAAATCTTGAAATCTTGAAAGGGATGTGCAAAATAGCCATTATAGACAGTCTTTAATTAACTATTATTAGAAAATAACGAGTAATGAATATACTTTATAGGGATCTGTAGATAAATGTTTAGTCTTCTCAAGCACCAACTAATATCTCGCCTGTTTGTTGGCACTTGACAATGACCTTCCCTGAATTTTACAGGTGTAACTAAAGTCTGATTTAAGGGTTGTTTATATTTCACATCATTAATCAGAATCTGCAAAGTAACTCAAATAAATGTAGTGGAGTAAAAATACCAGGTTAACCTCTGAATTGTATGGAGTAGAATTACAAAGTAACAATGAGCTGTCATATACAGTATATATTAATGCTGCCCATTATGGACACAAGCAATTGACGGACGCCAAAAAAGCCCGAGATTATAGAATCAAGCAAATAAATAAAAACAAGGTTAATTGTGTGTTATTGTTGATTAAATAACAGTGGTTATTTAGAAAAGAATAACAAATTAGAAGGACATTTTTTTTTTAATAAATACAGATTTCAGTATTCTGAGGCTCCGAGCCCCATTTATTTTCCTTGCGGACAGCAAAAAAAGTCCGACATTATACGATTTAAAATAAAAACAATAATCGTGGCTTGATATTGAGTAAATGTTTTTATGAACCACACACCTTCCGGTCTTCCAAAAACCTACCGGACAAAAAGACGTGTTGCAGGCACGAAACACACTACCAATAGAAATACATTGCTTTTAAAATCGTTCTGTGTGACACAAAAAAAAGTGGAAAATTGTGTTGGTGAACACGAATCAATAGATTAAATGTCGTGAACACGAAATGCCGTGAGACTGGGTTGGCTGTTCACCATGACAAACATCCATCCTTATTTAGAAGCTGTTAACCTTTTGCCCCACCATTTCCTATCCACTTTGAAAGAACAACCATTATTCAACTTATTTATTCATGAGGGTCCCCGCACTGATCCTCCCAAGCCAAGGACAAAAATGCTTCTGAGCTGGTGTGTGTGTAGGTTGCAACCCAGTCTCACGGCATTTCGTTGGCCTCTCTACACAGAGTTTTATCATTCATCTTGTATGTCTAATGCAACTTCTTCATAGCTGCATTGTACCCTGTGTAATAGCTACAGCTGTACTTGTTATAGAGAATCAGACTCAAGGATGCCTTTTGAATTTTTCCTACTACACATTAAAATACAGAAAATCAAATACTGGACAAAATCAAAAATCACACCTTGTAACTGCACGAGTAAAGGTGTGAACAGAAAGATGGATACTATTTAATCTAATAATGCCAATACCAGCAATAATATTACACCTCTGATGATATCCCAGAAGTCCTTGCAGCCAAAGGGAGATGGAAAGGCATAATCAATGAGCAGTGATGAAACAGCTGCATTTATTTTCCTTTGCAAGCTTTTTTGTTGTCATGATCTGTCACTGCTGCCGGTCCTCAACCTCTGTGTGTCCCCGGAGAGCCGATTGGAGTGGATTATTGACAGAGAACAGTGACGTGACCTTCCATGACTTTTGGTCATTCCTTTCTGAGAGGGGAGCTGGGACCATCACTCAGAAACTCGTAGAAGAATCTGGGGGATCTTGAGATTTGCGCTATTGTTCTGTCCATTGAAAATAATGATCTATTTTCAACTGTTTAGAATAAGAGTTAAATTCCTTGCCTGTGGTTCTTTATTATTTCATCACCTTTCGAGTACCAATAATATAAAGGCAGACCTTTGGCACATTTATGTGTCTGTTAGCTGTGTGTTTCCTGTGTTATGACCATTCTTCCTAACCCGATTTGCCATCCGTCCCACAAGGCGATCTGTAATATGATAAACTGCCCCATATATCCTAAAAGCTTTCTTATTGCGGCTTTTGTCTGTACTTTGCCAACAACAAGTGTTATGCGTTTTCATAAAAACTGAAATCCCCTAGTGAGCTAAATCATTTATATAATGACATCTTCACACTGGTTTAACGGCTCTTATTATATATGTCATCTGTTTCGGATACAAATGAATCCTAGAGCATGTTTAAAAATGTTTTTGGTGACCCCTGATTTGGAAAATATTCACTTGTTTACAAGAAGTATTTGAGCATTGCCATGAAATATACGACATGGAGCTCTAGAGATGCCAAGAGAACATTGATTTTCTGACACTAAATATCACTATTCTCACTACGTTGTGCGTAGACAGTGTCGGTTATATTGGTACTGAATGTAGCAGCTGCGTTTGCAAATGGCAGTGCACTATAGCCTGCTGATTTGTCAATGTCCAATGGGGGATTGACGGCAAAATGAAGATGAGAGCAATAAGGCTCACAGAAAACCGTTCACATGTATTTCAAAGCACGCGTACACATGGCTCAAAGAAAAATAATTACTACTTATGGGGGCACATGGGTGTGGGTTTGTCCTTTTCACCTCTAAGGATACATGATAATATGAATTGATCAGTTACAAAAGTCAAATCAAAACAAGCAAGTTCATTTATAATAAAACAAATGTCTTGTCTGACACATATCAATGTGTGTCATCTCTAAAATCATGGAATGAAAGTCAAGCAACATAAAAAGAAGAAGAACACCAATACAGGATAAAAAGTGACAAAGCTCACTTTATTCTTTATTTTATATTGTTGTTTTTTCTCTGGCATGATGTTAAAAAATGTAGGAGCTCTAATACATATTTGACTGGGAACAAGTATATTTTTTATTTCACTTTCTTGTTTCTTTTTGATTGTCTGTTGGAACTCTTGTTTCACACCTCCTCCTCTTACACCCACTGCCAGGCCCTACGGGAATAGTCCCACGAGTCCGCGGGAATGACGTCATCTTCCGCATAAAGCCAACTGTTGCTCAACAGAGGGAATTGTTTCTATGCCACCAAACAAAAGCCTTGTCTCTATCTCCTGGCAAAATTAAGCCCCTCAGGAGGGAAACTATTCATTAGTGTATCATTCACCTCTAAAGTGTGTTCCCATTAACCAAGGGATCTATTCTTTATGTCTCAATCCATTAAAGCTGAACGTGATTTGAAACTGTCTTTAATCAACATAATGGCACAATTAATCACAAATCTTGTCAAAACCTCATGTAACTCATCTGTGCTCAGCAAATGGATGAATCATTGTGAATGAGACGATTTACCTCTTAAGTTAAACATCTTATCTTTATCTCCAACTGTTTACTTCTCACTTTGATTCATATCACTTTATCCTAATTAAAGTAATCTTCTCCTTATATAAACTGCTTTAGAGTGGAAACTTTGGAATTAAAAAAACAGAAAAGAGAAAATTACCTCGTTCCAAAAAAGAATAACTGATCGAGTTTTAGGCTCATATTTGTATTTTGTGCCTCTATGTTTACAACCGCTAATAGATGCGTGAGCAATATCTCGGCCCTTCACATACAATGTGTTAGCGTGATTGTTACGTAGTGATTTCACTATGTTACGGAAGTAAGCAAAGGAGTTTCATTGAGACGTTTCAGACAGGGGGGGAGAGTGTGGGAGAGAAACTCCCCCTGGAAGGAACTTTAGGATTTTAGCCTTTGCAGGCCATTTACATGCACACAAACATACACACTACAGGAAAGGGAAAACCCCAAATAGCATAGTACCCCTTTAATATTATGATTTCCATAGACTTTGTATCCGCTGTTTCACATGATTGACTGCTGCTGAAAGTCTGCCTTTTGTTTTCTTGCCAAGGTGAGTTTCACCAAGAAAGCATGCTCACACTATTAACCCCCCAGAAGCTAATTATCTAGAAAAAATACACTAAGGTTGCGTTCCAATAGTCCATTTAGGCTAAATGGACTGCCACTGACGTGCTTCCGGGTCATTTCACTTGGTTAGGAAGGTTCCTAAGCTAAATAGGAACCTTCCTAACCAAGTGAAATAACCCGGAAGCACGTCAGTGGCAGCCATGTAAGTGCCGTTCCAATTCTCTCAATGAAAGGAAAGGAGGTTTCAAACTTCCTTTATAACCTCCTTTAGCTTAGGAACCACCAGTAGCGTGGCGTGGGGAAAAAATTAGGGGAAGCCAATAATACGTCCTTTCTTTTGGGGTGGGAGGGGGTGTGGTGGTCAATGTAATAACCATAGGGTAATAACGTAACCAGATTAGTGATTACAGCGCCCGGTATCATTTCACACCCATTTGTATCATACAGATGCAGGATTTACACACGCCTGTTATCTGACCGAATGGTCCGCACGCACTCTGCAGCCGTAACTCTAATAAGCATTCATTCACAAACTAAATCAGGAGACCTTTAACGTTTTACGTCCGGTTCGCTCCTTTGTTCCTCGCTGTACACAGCTCCAGTTTGGGCATTGGCCTGTCATCAGATTGTATTTGTTGTTGCTGCTGCAGCGGAAGTTTAGTACAATTATTTTTGATTAAATACTCCAAATCTCCACCCTCCATAATTGCACTTGCTTCAGTTGCTTGCTACTTTCTATGAGAGTGGTGCAGTGACGCTATCTATCTTCTATTGATAAGATTTATGATTCGAAAATTATAAAAGTAGGGTAGACATGTGGATATTATCCGACAGAACAAAACGTGCTTTTACCTAACAGGTGGGACGCGTCACTGCACCACTAAGTTGATGCGATTTGATTGGATTGTGAGGCAAGGGAAGCCAGCCGCCTCTGGCTTCCCTTGGCATGGCCCAGACCAATCACAGGTTGGCAGGGGCATGACGTGAGCCTCATCTGATTGGTCAATCCCTCCATTTTTTTTCACCAAGGGAAGCAAATTTCGGCTGGCCTCCTCTCGCAACAGAGAGTGCAATCTACTGTTTCTAAACAATCCCGTTTAGAAGCCCCTCTTCTCTAATTCAACAACGTTGGACGAAATGACATTAAGAGAACGGAATTTACAATTAAAAGGCTGTTCAACGTGTGTTGCTAACTTGATCCGTTATCCTAGCTTTATCTGTTATTTTGTAAACGTTCCCTAAATCTACTAATTCAGGGATAATCCACTGACATCCTTTAATACACATGTTAATTTGAATCAGATGTACTGATAATATCCGCAATATAAATCTTTAAACTTCTTCTTACCTTTAAAAGTCCGTCACGAACGGTCTATTATGCTGCAACTNCGTGTATTCTGATACCGCAGGTCTTGACTATGTTCCATATGTCATAAAATGGAGGATAAATTAATCCTTGCCGTGGCAAGTGTCCCAGTCCTGTATGACTGTACTCTGTTCACCTACCGGGACCTAAACCGGAGGAACAAGGCATGGCGGGAGGTGGCAGAGACAGTTGGTGAAACTGGTAGGTTTTCACCTGTTTGGGGAGTTTATATCCAGTTTACTTCGTTTTAACATTGAATGGACAGGCTTTGTATGCCGGGGGTGGGCGGGAGATTCCTGGGAGATTCCTGATTGGT
>NW_011353979.1:0-1750 GCF_000735185.1 Notothenia coriiceps | reverse complement strand
CTCTGTGAAATGCTGACTTTATTTGATAATTTCAGTAAAAACTAACGTTCATATTTCTCTTTTTGATTATAATACTGATGAACGTTCAAAACAAAGCACTTTGGCAACTTACCAATTACGTTTTAAAATGCTTAATAAGCACCGTAACTTTCATGATATAACTTCTCTGTCATAATCGTTTGTTTCCGTGAACGGCCGACTGTTGTGTGACGGCAAATGCTGCGGCTGCAAGGCATTGTGGGGCAGCATTTTCTCCTCTCCTTTCGGTAAGGGAGGTCCAGTGGTTCCCAGTGGCGTTTTCTCCTGGAGGCCAAGGGAATCCAGGTTATAATTTTAATAAATAAATAAAAACACTTCGTTTACTTTCGAAAATTCTTTGTTGTGTGTTGTAGCGCCGTATAGACTGAGAGTTACGTCATCTCCGTTCACTCCAATGGACCACTTTGTTACNGAAAATATCTTAAAATACAAATGTATTTATTATAAACGTTAGTCCTTAACATCTATCACTGTGTATATCACCATTCAAACATATTTTAAAAGTAGAACATTGTTCTACTTTTAAAATATGTTTGAATGGTGATATACACAGTGATAGATGTTAAGGACTAACGTTTATAATAAATACATTTGTATTTTAAGATATTTTCACACAATCATACGTATTGGGATCATTTGTAATAATGTGGACCGGAGGGATAGGGTGAGCATAAATTTCACTTTCCTTTTTTATTTCAATTCCAACTTTGGTCATGAAGAATATGTTCTCATTCATAACACTCTGTTCGATGTCTCACTATGGGATGCGCCTCAACGGGTATGCAAACAGAAGCATCAATCTCATTACGCCAATCCTGATTGGCTGGTGATCTTGATGTCTACGTCAGGGAATCCACCCACCCTATAAGTAGCTTGCGCTACGACGCAGCGTCATTCAAACACCTCTTCTCGCTTCAGAGCACATCTCGAATCATCAGTAGCCGGGCTAGCTTAACGGTCCACAGACTGAACCCAAAGCTAACATTCGGTCGACGGGCGCTTGCCGGTTACCTTTTTGCTTTGCAAGAAGACTGGACAATATTAACACACCAGTTAATATTGTAATCTGCCTCGCCGTTTCTTTCTTTCGAAATTACGGTAAGGTTCGATTTTTTCTTCGAGCTAGTAACATACCTGTTGCTAGTTTTTTTCAAGCTAGCTTGTCGGGACAGGACCCCCTCATGTCCGCTGATTCGCCGGCCGGCAATCAAGACATGGTGGCGTCCGCCGCAGAGATTGAGCCCCGCGCTGTGTCAGGCTGGGGCTCAATAACAGCGGCAGCCGCTGAACCGGAGCCCCGCGCCGTGTCAGGCTGGGGTCCGGTGGCGGCAAGAGCCGCGAGAGCGGAGCCCTGCGCTGTGTCAAGCTTGGGCTCCCAACTGGACCTAACCATGGTTCCACCCGCGGAGGATGTCCCTATTTAGGGGCAATGGATGTCCACTCTCGGGAGACGACCGACAGTTGTGCGGTTAGCCAAAGTGACAGACCTAATGTTAGACCTATTTACAGGCAATGGACGTCCACTCTCGGGAGACGACCGACAGTGGTGCGGTTAGCCAAAGTGACAGACCTAATGTTAGACCTATTTACAGGCAATGGACGTCCACTCTCGGGAGACGACCGACAGTGGTGCGGTTAGCCAAAGTGACAGACCTAATGTTAGACCTATTTACAGGCAATGGACGTCCACTCTCGGGAGACGACCGACAGT
>NW_011353978.1:0-6509 GCF_000735185.1 Notothenia coriiceps | reverse complement strand
GTGTGTGTGTGTGTGTGTGTGTGTGTGTGTGTGTGTGTGTGTGTGTAAGTTGAATACTCAAATCTGATTGGTCCATCTGGACATTGTTACAGACCGCTGCTAGGCAAAATCTAGAGACTATGTGCAGCCATATTAATCCACAGAAAGAATTTTGGCGAATTTAACGTCAGCTGTGGTCAATCAATGAAGTCATTTTTAGATCAATTTTGTGAATCGGGTCGTTGGGTTATTCAGTAAGTAGCCGTGTAATAAGCAGGATAACGTGCTGCTTCACGTTGGGATCCTGATCATCATGTTGTGTTCTTTTGGCATTTATGACCGTGTTGCTGCACATTGGCCCTCACACAAAAGTTACTTGTGGTTAATAGCATGACAAACAAGTCCAGTAATCATCGATTTTGCTGCAAACAATTCAATACAGTCAAAGTATGACACTTTCTCAACTCAAGTAGCAAGATTCAAAACTGAACCAATGCTGTTCTCGTTCTCTCACCATGCTTTGTTCCACCTGTAACCACACCCAATAGTGATGTCACTGTGTACTGCCACGCCCTAGAGTACATTTCTACATCACTTCAGCTAAACTACTAAACAAAACAACAATTATGCTCATTCAGGCGCATCAGTCAGAAGTTCTGAAAGTTATTTTGTTTGCGCTCTAATCCATAGGGATTCATTTCCCTACATGAAAAGTTGTGCATTAATTGGTCTCTCCTTTATCTCCCCCGCACACTTCCTCACTTGTAAAGGTCACAACAGTGTCTGCCTCCGCTCAACAATCTCATTAAGAAATTACTGGGTCTCTTTGAAAGAAGGCCTGGTCTCTTTCTCACACACATGCACTGAATGCACTGAGTGACTCAGAGGCAGTTATCCATAGAAATGGAACCATTAAATATTCACGCAATTAGTCTCACTCCACTGATGGATTTAACCATGGAGTGACCTTCGCATTGAACGAAGCCATAGGTCAGGGGATGAGGATACATTTAGAGCACGGAGGGAGGTTTGGATTAAGGCTTTGGTAATTAATTTAGTCCAAGAACGCCATGAATACACTGTGTGTGTGTGAGAGAGATAGTTTTACAGAATGGAATGTTACAGTACGTGATATCAGCCGTGCATTAACAGCTAAATAGGCTAAATATATTCCCAGAAAATACACTCACTCACACAGTGCAGGTCAATGCACTATTACATTTAAATTCAAGAGAGGTGTGAAGCCAATGATGTGAATATTTAATGGAGTCATTTTCTTTTCTTCTGAAAGACAGCATCTGAGTCTATCAGTGACTCATACATTTATCTGTGTGTGTGTGTGTGTGTGTGTGTGTGTGTGTGTGTGTGTGTGTGTGTGTGTGTACTACAGACCAACCTTGCATTATGATTTTCCACTCTGCTCACACCAATTAAAATTAACAATCAACACGTTTTGTGTAATTGCAAAGTAGCTAAATATTGTTTTTGTCTGATGATGAATATGTCAAATTGTCATTCATCAAAACAGAGATGCATGTCATTCCCAATGGCAATGTCTCCCTATAAGCTGCTTAAAAACTCGAGCACCAAATGTTTGTCCTTGCAGTGTTATAGCGGCATTTAAAGTTATAGCCTAGACTGTCTCAGTTGTCCAAAATCGCTTCCAGGGAGGCGTCCAGGGAGGCGTCCAGGAGACATTCTGCTCAGATTGTTCAAACTATCTCAAGTTGCGCCCTTCTTAGGATAACGACCTAATGTAACATAGGTCATTTGACTCGGAGCTGTGTTGTCTGGAGCATAAGCTGCTGGCATGGCAAATGTATACTAGGCAGGCTAGACATTACACATTTTTGACAAAGTGACAACATTTTCCAAATTGGGTCCCTAATCGACACCCATTCCAACTCCAACACCTCCCCGGTCAGCTTTTCTGTCACAAATGGTGCTTCTTCACATGTTTCTTTGGTCAGAAATATGGCACCTGTGCTCCTTTCATTTTCTTGCTTTTGTTCTTTCAGCCCCTTATTCCGGTGGTGCCTTAGCTATTTAGACTGCAGTTGACTTTAGCTCTTTAGTCCTGTTTTCTTCAGCTAAGAAAAGGCAGATTTATCTTGTCTTTATCGATCTTGAATCATTAAGTCAAACCATAATTTTCCCCACATATTATAATTCCCTGAACACGTGCCTCAGTCAAGCTGCTCTTAATACCTTATTGGTTTAAAATGCAGTTTATCAGGTTATTAACTAGAACTATCTGTCCGTATTACATTAGCTTACTTGCATCCTTCCATTGGCTTACGATCAATTCCAGACTAAACTATAGGACCCTGTTTATATGGCATGCATAACCCTACTTCTCTGCCACTCCGACCATCAAATCCTTGCCTTTTAATAATAATCCTGAATCATCTGTATTGTTTCAGCAGATTCTAAAAACCCATCTTTATGGGAACATGAATTTGAAACATGAACGTGTCATCGCTGTCTTCTTAGTTCTTGTTTTGTCTGTTTCTAAATGTGCTGTGTTTTGTATTGTATACTATTTTTATTTTATTCATTTTATATTTTTTGAGTGGATATGTGAAGCACTTTGTAACTGTCTGTTTTAAAAAAGGCTATACTGTGGAAGAGGATTAGAGCCACATGTGACATTTATTTTGAGATCCAACCAAAAGTGAATATTTATTTTGAGTTGAGAAAAATATTCAGATTTCTGAGAAAAAATAATCAAGTTTTTTCTGAAAGATCTCGGAATTCTGACTTAAATCTTAGAATTCTGACTTTTTATTTGCACTTATTCTACTCTTACTTACTTACTTATACAAATACAACATTACATTTTACTTTACTTGCTTGTGTGTACTGCCTATCTAGTTGAAAAAACCTTGGGGGGTGGGGTATCAAATGACAAGGTCAATTGTGTTTAATGATCACAAAACATCTATTTATCATGTATTCACAAAATACGTATTATTATCATTGGTATAAGTCAGAGAGTAAATTGTTGAACTTGATAATGTTAAAGGTAAATCCATAGACCTTTGTTTGAGTCCACTTGGTCATCTGTAACCTTTGATTGGAGTGGTTTGAAGACCCATCATGGAACAGGCAATATATTTCTGTGATTTCATGTCAAAGACAATGAGTTAACCTTGGTTGAGGGGCGTAGCTTTTGCTATCCGCATCTGACTGCACTGATATGAACCCTAATACAACCAGACAAATGCTTCAAAAGGAATATGGCTAAGACTTTTCCAGGTACGTTGGCTGATTAAATCTTTAATAACGTAAAGAATTGAAAAGTGCTCCCTGCTCCCCTTATAGACTCAGTATTCTCTGCCCGTCTCTTTTGACTGCTGCTGTTGGGGTTCAAATTTAATATCAAAGTCCCCTCACAGGACAGGCTGATGTCTTCATCAGTGTGGTGATGAAACTCGTCTCCCTGTGTCTCTGTTTTTATTCTTTCCATCACTTCCTTGGCGCGTCCTTCGGGGGCTTGCTGAGTTCTGATAAAAAACAGATAATGATGGCTTCATTAACAAGTAGACTATTTAGGTAGAATATAAACTAGAAAAGCACCGTATAGAATAGATGGATGGGTAGAAAACAGGAAGAGAAGATACAATATCATGTTTATGACACAGGGGGCACTGTTGATCTGCACAAAAACATTCTGGTTTCACAATCTCTCTCCTCACACTGGCACAGCTCCCCTTCCTCAATGCCAGGAATTAATTATTTCATCCTCTCACACACAAAAACAAACTGTTCCCTTCTTTTCTTTCTTTCATGCACACACACACACACACACACACGCACACACACGCACACACACGCACGCACGCACACACAAACAGCCTTTCTCTCTTTCATTCTCCTCCAAACTCGTACAGTGAAATGAGTACGCCTTTTACATTACATTACATTGCATTTAGCTGACGCTTTTATCCAAAGCGACTACAATAAGTGCGTTCGACCGACAAAATACAAACTTGAAGAAAACAGAATCATATAAGTACATCAGGTTTCATAGAGCTAAAACATTTCAAGCGTTACTCAACTGGCTTTAGATAAGCCAGTCCTTTATTAGTATAAGTGCTTTGTTAATAGTTCTATCGCTCAAAGTGGAGTCGTAAGAGATGAGTTTTCAGTCTGCGCCGGAAGATGTGTAAGCTTTCTGCTGTCCTGATTTCAATGGGGAGCTCATTCCACCATTTTGGAGCCAGGATAGCAAACCCACGTGTTTTTGCTGATGGGAACTTGGGTCCCCCTCGCAGTGCGGGTGCAGCGAGCTGTTTGGCTAATGCAGAGCGGATGCAGAGCTGTTTGGCTGATGCAAAGCGGAGTGCACGCCTTTAATGACGATGAAGTCTTTTACCCCTTGTCCCCTTCGATGCCTGGAAACTACTGAAAGAAGATAGACTGTGTGTGGTTTCAGTCACAGTCAGATTTGTGTTGGCTATCATAAGCCAAGTTCTTACCTTACCTGACATCGACATTTTCACAATACACTGAAATACATTTGATATGCTAGCTTAACATTCCCTGCTTCTTGTCTGTGATTATATCTTGCAAATTTCAGACAGAAATGGACATTTAACGAGTCACTTCCCTGATTTGGGATTGTTAAACTGATTAGTGACATAACATGGTTTCTTCCCAGTTTTGTATTGTTGCCAATAAGTTCTATGAACCAGGTCTATTGTCCCAGCTAATTGAACATTGAGCATTGAAACCCTCACACTTTGATCAATCACAATAAGTGTTTGAGGAAAGGAGTGGTTGAGGGATGTCTGATTAATAAAGCAGCACTTTTGTGAACCTGGAAAAAAGCATTTATATGCACTGCAACCCAGGTTCACATGGATCTTTAGAAAGTCTTGAAAGGCAATTGATAAATAATGTATCAAGGTCTTAGCATTAAAAGGTCTTGATTCATCAAAAATAATTGTTAATATCTCTGGTTTAAATAATTAACAGAATGTATCTCGCATAACATCAAGCAAATCAGGATAGAACCAACAACAACAACCCTGTTGGTTAGGGTAAGGGTGCACTAAGGTACACCCTTACCCTAACCTAACCCTTGGCACTTACCTGCAAGGCTTGCTCCTGTGTGTGTGTGTGTGTGTGTGTGTGTGTGTGTGTGTGTGTGTGTGTGTGTGTGTGTGTGTGTGTGTGTGTGTGTGTGTGTGTGTGTGTGTGTGTGTGTCTGAGTTGAATACTCAAATCTGATTGGTCCATCTGGACATTGTTACAGACCGCTGCTAGGCAAAATCTAGAGACTATGTGCAGCCATATTAATCCACAGAAAGAATTTTGGCGAATTTAACGTCAGCTGTGGACAATCAATGAAATCATTTTTAGATCAATTTTGTGAATCGGGTCGTTGGGTTATTCAGTAAGTAGCCGTGTAATAAGCAGGATAACGTGCTGCTTCACGTTGGGATCCTGATCATCATGTTGTGTTCTTTTGGCATTTATGACCGTGTTGCTGCACATTGGCCCTCACACAAAAGTTACTTGTGGTTAATAGCATGACAAACAAGTCCAGTAATCATCGATTTGCTGCAAACAATTCAATACAGTCAAAGTATGACACTTTCTCAACTCAAGTAGCAAGATTCAAAACTGAAACCAATGCTGTTCTCGTTCTCTCACCATGCTTTGTTCCACCTGTAACCACACCCAATAGTGATGTCACTGTGTACTGCCACGCCCTAGAGTACATTTCTACATCACTTCAGCTAAACTACTAAACAAAACAACAATTATGCTCATTCAGGCGCATCAGTCAGAAGTTCTGAAAGTTATTTTGTTTGCGCTCTAATCCATAGGGATTCATTTCCCTACATGAAAAGTTGTGCATTAATTGGTCTCTCCTTTATCTCCCCCGCACACTTCCTCACTTGTAAAGGTCACAACAGTGTCTGCCTCCGCTCAACAATCTCATTAAGAAATTACTGGGTCTCTTTGAAAGAAGGCCTGGTCTCTTTCTCACACACATGCACTGAATGCACTGAGTGACTCAGAGGCAGTTATCCATAGAAATGGAACCATTAAATATTCACGCAATTAGTCTCACTCCACTGATGGATTTAACCATGGAGTGACCTTCGCATTGAACGAAGCCATAGGTCAGGGGATGAGGATACATTTAGAGCACGGAGGGAGGTTTGGATTAAGGCTTTGGTAATTAATTTAGTCCAAGAACGCCATGAATACACTGTGTGTGTGTGAGAGAGATAGTTTTACAGAATGGAATGTTACAGTACGTGATATCAGCCGTGCATTAACAGCTAAATAGGCTAAATATATTCCCAGAAAATACACTCACTCACACAGTGCAGGTCAATGCACTATTACATTTAAATTCAAGAGAGGTGTGAAGCCAATGATGTGAATATTTAATGGAGTCATTTTCTTTTCTTCTGAAAGACAGCATCTGAGTCTATCAGTGACTCATACATTTATCTGTGTGTGTGTGTGTGTGTGTGTGTGTGTGTGTGTGTGTGTGTGTGTGTGTGTGT
>NW_011353977.1:0-8154 GCF_000735185.1 Notothenia coriiceps | reverse complement strand
TGACCCCACGGGGTGAGATCTTGCGTGGAGCCCCAGATCGAGGGAGATTATCAGTGGTCTTGTATGTCTTCTATTTTCTAATAATTGCTCCCACAGTTGATTTCTTCACACCAAGCTGCTTACCTATTGCAGATTCAGTCTTCCCAGCCTGGTGCAGGTCTACAATTTTGTTTCTGGTGTCCTTTGACAGCTCTTTGGTCTTGGCCATAGTGGAGTTTGGAGTTTGACTGTTTGAGGTTGTGGACAGGTGTCTTTTATACTGATAACGAGTTCAAACAGGTGCCATTAATACAGTTAACAAGTGGAGGACAGAGGAGGCTCTTAAAGAAGAAGTTACAGGTCTGTGAGAGCCAGAAATCTTGTTTGTTTGTAGGTGACCAAATACTTATTTTCCACCATAATTTGCAAATAAATAATGTGATTTTCTGGATTTTTTTTTCTCATTTGTCTCTCATAGTTGAGGTATACCGAGGATGAAAATTACAGGCCTCTCTCATCTTTTGAAGTGGGAGAACTTGCACAATTGGTGGCTGACTAAATACTTTGTTGCCCCACTGTATATGTTTCGCGTCCCAAGACTTTACACATTTCCTCTTTGCTTTCATTCGGGTTCATGTTAAAAACTGGTTGTCACTGATGGCAACCAAAGGACAAGAAGTGGTTGAAAAATGTTCTGAATGGTTGCCAATGGCAACCTCGCAACCGCTACTGTCGAGCCCTGGAATAAAAATACAAATCTGCAATAATAAGAAAAGAAAACAGATATTGTTGTACATAGTGTGCATTAATGTAATGCATATAGAGTCTACGTTGTGGCTGAGGTAAAGTGTCAGTGGGGGGGCCGGGCCTTGTTTAAGAGGCCGGTAGCGGAGGGGAAGAAACTGTTCAGGTGGCGAGAGGCTTTGGTCCTGATGGAGCGCAGCCTCCTGCCAGAGGGGAGGGGGGTGAACAGTTTGTGTCCAGGGTGGGAGAGGTCGGCCACTATCTTCCCTGCCCGCCTCAGGGTCCTGGAGGCGTGCAGGTCGTGGAGGGCTGGCAGATTGCAGCCGATCACCCTCTCTGCAGAGCGGATGATTCATTGTGTAAATTAGCTTATATATAAGTTAAACTAACCTTCACTGTCAATATGTTTTGGGTATTAGATTTGGTCATTTTATAGTTGTGGTGGTCAGGTACTACAGTTTATTGTTAGAGCTGTTATTGACGCCTTACCTTTGTCACAGGAAGAAAATATATAAGGCAAATATGTGTTATGCTTTTGCTGAACCTTTCCATAATGAACAGGATTATAATTTGTGTCCTTCTGCTGCTCAGTGCCTCCATGTTTGGGACCTGGATGTTCGGGGATACCACAGCGGCCTGTGGCGGCTCTTCAGGAAAAGAAATCATGTCCTCGTGGTTGCTGTGCCAATCTCCCCATACTCGTGAGTAAACTCAATTTATGTGTCAGCTATACCTTTGTTCGTAAAGATTGCATGGTCCGCCCTCTGTACATTTCCTCGTCTGTCTATGTTTCAGTTACACATTTGAAATGAAAACATTTCAAAATGTCACAATTGTATTTGTGTCAAATAAGCAGATACTACTCTACTACTGCTGAAATACAACATATTGCAAGAATGAGGGTCGATCATTAGCTTTAAAGGGTGATCTGCAGTATTGCATCTTGTGGCTTCAGATGGTACTGCGTACAAAAAGCAGACCTGAGGCTAAATCATCTAAAAAATCTGGTTAATGAAAGCTTGGGGAAAAGATTCGCCTCATTTTCATGTTGCTCCTCGGTGTGTTTGAGGCACTTGCCTTTACGGTTAGCTGTATTGGTTAAAGTGCGTCTGCTCACTCAGACACTTAACTTAAGTGTAATAACTCATTAGATCTGTGTTTGTTCCAGAACTCACATCCCTGCTTAAATAATATTGAAACAATGGTTGTGTGATCATGGAAACTGGGTGTAGTACCCAGGCGTCTCCACATAGAAATCAAGTTTTGACGATAACTCGTACATGAATCCATAACGCAAAATGTGGAAGATGAGACCCAAAAAACGAACGACCCAACAACAAACATTACTAATCTTCAGCTTGACTTTGATACTTTTTTGGCTGTGGACAATTATTTTTGTATCTTGTGTCTGCTCTTTTTGTCTTTTGTAGTTTAATTTAAGCAGATGTATTCATAGTAAATCAGCAACAACCATTGTTTCTATTTGTTTTTGTTGCCATACGGTAGGTGAAAAATGACAATTCCAACAGATAACCTTCCCCCAACGCAGCAGCAAACACAAATCTCACTATATTTCCTTTTTCTCATCTTTCTCCACTGCCTGTCCACTCTCTGTCTCCTTCTTCCTGTCTCTCCATCTCTGTCTCACCACCTAGTGAGAAGAAACCAACCGGTGTCACTCCCATTCAGTTAGATCCTCCACCCAAAGAAGAGGGAGCCGTGGTGGATCAGGTGTAGCCCGATGTTACACTCTGTCGCACACATGCACACTACAACCAGCCCAGGCCTTAACGACAACAACAACCACTAAAAATCCAGCCTGGGACCCACAAAAGACGTTCTGGCGAGGGGGCACCTGGGAAATGGAGTTTCTTATTTTTCAACGAAAGAGGGGTTAACACTACAATCTGCACTAATACATCCGTCCAACAGCTTGAGGAGGAACGTAGTTGCAAAAAACAGGTTTTGGTGACTGAACAACCGAGACAGTATACGACTGTCAACAGCTGTCTTTTTCTGTTGCCGTGACAACTGTGACGGCTCCACGGTCTCTTACATTTCATTTCAAGCTGTGACTTTTTCAGCGTCAATGGTACAAATGACGCAAATCAAACACTCACCACATTTCGGAGGTTGTTGTGTTTTTTTAACTACTACTTTTTGTACATACGTTTTAACTTATCTCTATTTATTTTACATCTATCAATCAAAAAAGGAGTTTAGTGGTTTGTTTGCTATTTTCTTTTCTTTTTTAAATATCCACTTTTATCAAGATTGGTGCATTTTTTTTTTTTAAAAGCCTAACGTTTACAGATAATGAAATAATAATGTATATACATGCCTATATATATTTTTTAACGAAAATGTAAAGGGTCAGCATCTTTTTAAGCGTTAGATATTGAGTTTGATTGAAAGAGCTCATAACAGACCTGTGGGATTCAACTAATTTACTGCTCGGGTCAGCCTGATCAGGTTTCATGAGGAAAACTCTACGGTGGCTAATAAGGGATATTCATGCTTTTAAATTCAAACAAAACAAATTATTAAAACAATTATCTTTGCTAATTATACATTTTTGATCAGATGGTTCCTCATATATTTTATTTAATGACATTTTTGCTTACAAATAGAAGAAGTTCATGCTTAGCTATTTGTGCTTTCAGCAACACACACAAAAGTAAATGTGTCTTTATTTTTAATTAAGAAATAGGACAGGAAAAGTATAGTTTGGGGGGTAAGTGTTGAAAGTCAAAACTTTCAAAAGATACCCAGTTCTTAACATTTAAACTACAAAAATAATTATTAACCTCAAAACAAATCATAAAATAAAATGTTCTAGTTTAATTTTAGTCGTCTCTATTTTGGAAAAAACTGTCCTTTTTTCTTCAAGTTAAAAAAAATAAACATTTCAGTCTTACAAGTCACTGCATATTATCTTTTAAAATGAGCCTGTTCTCTGTGTTGGCCAGAACGTTGTGACTTTACACGGTTATACCCTTTCGGTGCAATACAGAAAGCTCATCTAGGTGTTTGCAGACTGCAGGAAACTGACTGCTTCCATTGCTGAACTATTTAAGAGCCACAGAACATACACACATTCGAGGGCCTTTGTGTGTTTTATGAATTAAAACAACTGCTGTCCTCGAATCGAATAGCAGCAGGGTGAACTCATCTTTTTTTACAGCTGACAAAGTGATTTTGTTATTTGCCTTATGATCAGTTTTCTGTGGTTAAGAAGTTGGGAGGTTCTAAAACATAAACGTCCATATGTCAACAACTGTATTGATACCCCAATATATGACAGTTAACATCTTTATACACAAAATAAGAAAGATCATGGTTGCTGCTATAGTATTAGGGTGAGTACAAATATCCAAATTGATCAAATTATGTCAGCGACTCTCACACCTGTCCTTACCAAGAGTTTTTATTTTCTTGTTCTATCACACACTTCATTTAGCTTTTTATTTAAATGTCCAGCTGATGTAACACTACCGACTAAATGAATGAGTGTGTGATTCCAGCTTCAATGCATCGATCAGAGTGGTTTGATTTTAATATTTGTATCTGTGTGCCCAGAGAAGAACATTAACTCTCTGCAGTCTGACAAAACCACTGACTCAGCAGTATTGCAGGCCGTGTCGTGACTGAATTCATCTCTGTTTCATTAAGACATTGAAGAGGTAGAATCTGCCTACTTCATGAGCTAGTTTCATTTTTGTCTTTTCATTTCACTTTTCTTTTGTGTGCTTCTTGTAGTTTAGTCAATAAATAAAATCCCTTTCTCCTCAGCAATACAGTTGATTTTGTGTTATGCTGTGAGATCATTTGGAGAATTCTGCAACGTTCATTCGATGGGTTTCGGGTGCAGTTCCACATATGTTTCAGTTCCTTTTATCTTTTATCATGATGAATGAATAAAGATGTTTTTTACTGACGTTTCATAGTGGTACTCCTACTTTCCCCCGTTTGAGGTCATACCGTACTGTATGTTATTGAAATAATTCATACAGAAGGATTTATTATTAGTGCATATTATTCATGAAATAAACTTGGAGCTGCTGTTTTTCTTAGCTCAGATTTCTGTACTCGCGTGGCCTTGTGCTGCCTGCAGATTTCCCCAGAGAGCTCCAGGCAGAGCAACGGCGAGAGGAAACGCATGCGGCGAGGGAAATGTATGCAAATCCTCGGGGCTCGGTGGATTTCTGCAGCCGCTGCGGTATACCAAGGACAAATGCTGCTTCCTGCCCTTTGAGCTCTGACTTTCATAACCTGTGATATAATAAAACCGCAAAGATTTAGCTAGGATTAACGTCAAAGTCCGATTTATTGAAATAACTTCTGGTTTTATTACATTTTGCATCTTTTTAAAGCCTGGTGTTTGAGATTTACATTTTCAGAGGTGGTTTTCCCATCTTCAAAGGAGTCTTTGTTCCGCTTTTGTTTCACTTCTGTGTGAAATGCAGATTGAAACCTGACATTTGGTAGCTCAGTTGGCTTTCTGTCAAACTTATGATGGTGTTTGGTAACTCACTGCAGACTTTTAAAGTTTTTCTTTTGGGATGTACAAAGGGCCAACGATCTCCCATGATGCCATGATGGTGGGACTTGACTCCTTTTGGCTAGTCGAGTCTGGTTTAGATTTATAATAAACAAGTTTCAAGTCAAAATACAAGTTCATAAGCAAGTCTTTAATGTCTCTAATCGCTGACGACTTGAATGACTAAACTATTTCCTTTCAAAAATGGCGACATCCTTCAAGTCCTTTCCATGGAGAGGTATAATAATCAAAAATACAAAACAGCTTATCACTCATGAGTTTATATTTTTTGCAAAGTAAAGTATTTAAGGCAGTAAAATCCATGCAAGTCACGTCTTGACTCAAGGTTTTTAATTTCCTTCTCATGTGTAGGCTCCAAGTTGTCACATCCTCTACAGCTCTGGACCGACAGCCAAGCTTTAGATCATGACCCTTATGATGTGACGGAACTGCCATGGTATCTAAACTTAAGATTGAAAGACAAAATATTTACCCAAAAGTCCACGTTACTAACTGAAGAGTGTAAAGACAAATATTTTGGATTTACCAGGCAAGTAGCATCAAACCAAGATACCCTCTCAAGTTGCATCAGAGGAAAGCATCCAGGGTGTGTGGGCTAATGAATACAGAAGTCAGGATATTTTGGCTTCTGGCTGCATCAGTTATGTTTTTTTTGTTGCTGCAGTTCTAAGTCACTGGATTCCTCTTTTAAGTATGACCCAAATTCAAGAACTGAGCTAAATTAAATAAGTTATTTAAGAATGCCGAATAATAATAATAATAATGCATCTTTTGGTGGACATATTACTTGAATTCTTATGTTTAATTATCTTATGTTATCTTTTATTGCACATTCTTAGTTCTTATTATATACTATGTTATATTTTATTTTAATATATTTTTATTTTATTCATTATGATGGAACAACTGTCACAAAAAACTATTATTTCTGATGTTAATTAATCTGGTGAGGAAGCCGATTCTGACACTTCCTGTACAGTAGTTGTTTCTGGTTCATTACAATTGGGTCTATTGTGTCCATCTCATCGGTTGCTCAATATAACACTGTACCCACAATAATGCTAAGATCTGGGAGCATGGTAACATTGCAACAAGAACTATTTGGATCAGATCGGGTTTTAAACCAACTCGCTTTCTTTTTGTTAGTTACAAACTCTCTTCCTTCTTTACATCTTCTCACTATTACCTGTCTCCCATTTGTTTCCAGATGTCATCAACTAAAGACTGCAAGATATTATCATTACTGCTATAACAAAAGAACAAAACGACAAACATAAGAACCAATTTGTTATACACCAGAATTATTCATTTTTACTGGAAACAGTCCATTCTGATTGGAAACAGCTGAGGGTGCATGAACCCACCCAGGTGGACATCCATCACACTGACAGGGACCTCACTACTGTTAATGAAGTCTGTCATGTGTGTTTGGGAGCTGATGTCACTGTTTGTGTTTGTGAACCTGTCGGCTGGAGAAAATTTGAATCAGGTCTAATTATGATGGATTTTACGACTGAGGGTAAACGCAATTCTGTGTATGTGTTGGGGGGTATGTGTGTGTGTTGCACTAACTGACAGTTCCATATTGTCATGTAGCACTTCCCCCCCCCCACACATGAAGCTTTTGTTTCCTTCTTACACACAAACACATACCAATGGCTGTCATCACCAGCTCCAAACCCAGCCATTTGTGCCTGTCAGTCAGAAGTCGCTAGTTCGTATCGGTGTGTGTGTGTGTATTCGCCGCCTTTCAAATGTCATTTTTGACCTATTGAGCATTCTGATGAGCCGAGCTCAGAGGCTGATGGCTGAGATGTAGATGGAATATTGATTTTGTTGGTGTGTGAGAGATAGGAGTGCCGGGGGTTATTGTTAAACATGGAGCTCAGAAGCACTGAGATGATGACAGATTTAACTCTAAATACCTTGCAGGTGTATAATTGGATGTAAAACAGAACGTATTTTGTCTTCTCGCGGTTTGTCTTCATTTATACATGCCTTGTTTTTGCCATGGTGTGGCCAAAGCTGAATTTATATTTCAACAAAGGTTATTTTAAATTGCTTAATGAAACACACATTAAAAGATCAAATTCGATAAAACGGAGGTAAGAGAACAAAGTCACCTTGCCTTTATCTTTTATTAATATATGCTATAATTATCCCTATTTAATCTCTTGAAACACATTTTATTGACTTCAACCTTATCTTAAAATGATGTATCTTCATATATACAGTGGGGCAAAAAAGTATTTAGTCAGCCACCAATTTTGCAAGTTCTCCCACTTAAAAAGATGAGAGAGGCCTGTAATTTTCATCCTAGGCATACCTCAACTATGAGACAAAATGAGAAAAAAAAATCCAGAAAATCACATTGTCTGATTTTTAAAGACTTTATTTGCAAATTATGGTGGAAAATAAGTATTTGGTCAATAACAAAAGTTCATCTCAATACTTTGTTATATACCCTTAATGACAGAGGTCAAAGGTTTTCTGTAAGTCTTCACAAGGTTTTCACACACTGTTGCTGGTATTTTGGCCCATTCCTCCATGCAGATCTCCTCTAGAGCAGTGATGTTTTGGGGCTGTCGCTGGGCAACACGGACTTTCAACTCCCTCCAAAGATTTTCTATGGGGTTGAGATCTGGAGATTGGCTAGGCCACTCCAGGACCTTGAAATGCTTCTTATGAAGCCACTCCTTCGTTGCCCGGGCGGTGTGTTTGGGATCATTGTCATGCTGAAAGACCCAGCCACGTTTCATCTTCAATGCCCTTGCTGATGGAAGGAGGTTGTCACTCAAAATCTCATGATACATGGCCCCATTCATTCTTTCCTTTACACGGATCAGTCGTCCTGGTCCCTTTGCAGAAAA